>NC_089876.1:14842500-15142500 GCF_040182565.1 Anser cygnoides | reverse complement strand
TGATGATGCCACCTCTGTTTTGAAGTTCCTTCCACTTTCTTTTGCATTAAGAAGTTATTCAGTTATCTTTTCTATAATAAGCTGTCTAGTATCCAGAGGTTATCCAAGGACAATAAGCTATTTTAAAATGCCAAAGCATTCAGGAAGCCTTTAATGATGTTTCCACAGGATGATGGTTCTTCAGTGCTTCCCAGCTTCCACTCCAGTCTGAAGTCATTCTTACACAGGTCCGTCTGTATTTTCCACAGCCATTTGATCACCAATGACCCGAATGGATTTGTGTCCCCTAACTTCAAAGGTCTGAAATTAAGCTTTTTGTCTACACTCCTTGTCTGTGCTCTGCCTTTTGTCAGATAGATCCCTCTAGAGGGGCATTCAGATCACTTATCTCAGGCCCTTATTTTAGAATTAGATTAATTGCTGCCCATGAGTGCCTTTCCCTCTCCATTGATGAGGTGACTGGCTGAGGCTAGATATACAAGTTTCTGATAGGTAAACTTGGGAGAAATGACTCTCAACTTGGGTGCCTTCCAAAAGCCAGCCAGAAAAAAAAAAAAAAAAGCCTTACCTTGCATTTGCACAAGTTTTAGAAAATGATGTAAAAGAGTTGGCATGGGTCCACATTCATGTATTTCCTTAGCTCCTCATTCTGCAGTACTGAAATCAACACAAACCCCGTGGTGAAGAATTTTCTAAAGCAAAAGATGCAATATCATTATTTATGTTTCAGAACTAATAGGACACACAGACCTCAAATGACTAAGCAAACCTTCTGCCCATCACCCCTCTCCCTTTAGCATCTGCTCTCTGTGACCCTGACCTCAGAGAACATGCCCTGCCTGTAGACACCAGGAGCTTACTTCAGCCATGGAACCACATTCAGATTTCAAACCTCCTCAGACATGAGAGGATCAAAGACTTAGGTGAAATCCATTTCTGTTTTAAATGCCATCAGTAAGCTGGAGCTGAAAGCTGCTGTCTCCCATTGCCAGTCAACAAGGGCAGCCAGCTACCCTTGTGCAGCTCTGTTAACCCCTCCACACAGCTACCTGCTAATATACTCCCTGGGAAATCAGAGCACTTGCAATCAGCATTTCTCAGGACAGTGTCTCGCATGTCATAAATAGGATATCTGGATTTCTAAAAAAAAACTTGCCTCACTACTGAAGTCGTAGAAAATCAAGGAAGACAAAAAATGGCATCTTGCCAGGCTGTCAGTTCTCTTCTCTGTTCACTCCCAAGTCTTTGCTTTTGGCAAGAACACATCCCTCTGCTGCAGTGATCCCTGCATAAAATTTCAGTAATCACCCTGATAGTTTGCTAGACTAAATTTCGCTGAATATGCATACAAGAATGTGAAAAGCTATTTTTGTGCAACTAATCTTTTCCCATTCTCACTCACCAACAGAGAGAAGGGTATAGCAAAGGGAGAAACTTACTGCTGTGGGAGAGGCAAGGGGTCTTATTATTTCACTTACATCAGTATAATGCAGCTGCCTCTTTGATAGCTTTAATGCAGCTACTTCTAATTTGCATTGGTGTAAGTGAAATCAAATAAAACCCATTACGTCCCTGAACCCCAGTAGGCGATCAATGTAATGCAGACTTTTACAACCCCAATTTCTTTCTGTAATAGCAAAGGAACAATATGGGTTTACAGAAGGGCCAGGCTAAAGATAAACCTCCCCTCCTTTCTCTTTCTTAGCCTGCAATCAGAAGAATCTAAATGGCCATTTGAGTGTGAAGACTAAGGTCAAGAAGGACAACAAAAGATCAAATGAGAGCCTGGGAGCTGAACCTGGAGATAATCTTTAAACTGAAAAAGGCTAAGTGCACAGAAGATCATCTACCAATTTTGCAAATATTCAGAAAGTCAGTACATTAATTAAGATTACTTTATTACTTTATTAATAATGAAATCAAATTGAGTTATAATAATGAGTAATATTTGAAATGAGTTAGAATGTGAACATGATTTCTTTATATTTTTTAATATACTTTTTTCAATTTTACTGCTTTAAAATTGCAATATAAAATGTATTTCAAAAAGAATAAGATACATTTGTTTTAATTGTAGGGTAGGGGCACACTCAAAGCACTTAGACTTGTTTCAGAGACATTTCTCCCTGCCTGTTCTTCTCTAGTTCTCCTCTTCTAGCACTGTCATCTTCATTTTGAGTCAGGAAAAAAAAAATAAAAATCACCATTTCTAGTGCCAAAACCCTCTGCTCTGCAGTTCTGCAAGTTAAAACAGTCAGTTTGTAACTCCCTATTTCAGCACTTTTCTGATCTCCTCAGGAAAAAAAAAAAAAAAAAAAAAGTAAACTGGATTCTTGGCCAGGTAATCTGCAACCAGAGTAAGGATCTCTCCAGGGGTGCAGCTGATGGCCAGTTTACCCCTGATGAAAACCTGTTATTCTTCATTCTCTTTTCTTTCTCATTTCTACATTCTTTGGTCACTTGTCACTTCGCTGCTCTATTTAATGCAAGTGTTTTAGGGACACTCTTTATAGGAAATACATGAAATACAAATTATATGCTAAACAGTCAAGAGGGAGACAACACCCTTCCTTCCATGTGTACTCCTGAGTCAGTAAAACTAGCAATATAGTCCATAATATTCAGAAGTCTGCTTGGCAATGTAATAGCAGTAGGCTTGTGTTAACAGACAGAGATCCAACTTTCTGGGGCTGGGAGTGACTTGTTTTACATTACAAATTGAAATGAGATGAAGGTATTTTACAACGCACCAGCTTTCACCCACCTTGGAGTGCCCTTTTTGACCATGCAGCACAGGAGCATCCTAGATGGAGTGCTCTGCCCGGGAGACCCATAAGGGAAGAAGGTACCTCAGTTGAGGAAAAGGTGGTAACATGGCATGTTGCTCCCCCAGCCCACAATTTCACCTACACAAATGGAGAGAGAAAAACCCATCTCCTAATGGTGAGCCCCAAGCACTAAGAGGAAAGAGATTTCCTGATTCCTAGTCTTGAATTTCTTCTGCAATGAAATACTGTCTACTCTCACAGTCTCCTGCTTCAACCTTTGTATTTCACTGCGGATATTGAAATCCCCATTCTGTTTTGACACTCAAAGATGCTCTAATCAATATCACTGGAAATGTCATTTAACTATTCACTTGGACGAAAGGTGATGCTGACATTCTACTTTTCCTGAGTTTCCCAGGAGAACATTTAATCTCTCTGACCTTGCAGATATTTAAGGAACCATTCACAAGATAACATTACATTGTGACAGCCAGCAGGGTGTTTCTCACAGACAGCATTTTGCCTTCAGGGACCACAGAAAACATCTGGATTCAGATAGGAAATGATAATAAAAAAGAACACATTATTATTGTTCATCAGTATTGCTCAGTGATATATTATTATTTCTGCCTGTTGGAAACAACGCTGTTGTTTTTTTTAAAACAAAATGACTGCGATCTATGAATCTGACAATGAGAAACTGTGGTTGTAAAAGGACATGAATAAGATTTACATGTTGCTGAACACAGAGCAGCCCCTGTGCAGCCCCCTACTAGGTTTCTCCTGATGCTTCTCATCCCTTTGGAAGGAATATGAATGTACCCGATGGACGTGCTATCAGATTCAGGGGTCAACAGGGATGGTGTTCACTGACTGCTATATCTAAGGAGTGCTGGCAAAAGGAAAGAGATCTGCTTTGCAAAGCAATAGGAAGAGATATACGAGTTAAACAGCAGAGATCAGTGGGACCCTCATGAAGCTGCTTTGGTCGGTCAGGTGTGGGCACAGCAGAAAGCAAAATAAATTAAACTCCTCCAGCTGGAAAATAAATATGAAACAGCAAGTGAATTTGTGCACTTCATGACTGAGTGAGCAAAGCTTAATTCTCTAATTATTACCTCTATTCTACCCACTGAGATAAAGAGCAAGTTAGGAGAGATAATCAGGTTCTAAAATACTGTGCCTTCTTGAATTCAGCCCAAATGTAACAGTCAGCAGTCATTCCAAATGAATGATGTAGTCTCTTGAAAGATCTGTGATAATATAATATTTGCTATTTTACAGTTCTATGTCAGCAGCAAGCGAAGAAAAGCTCCATTCTTATTTATTTTCTAACCCATTTTTCATTGCTAATTCAAATGGTTGAATCACAGAATCATGCATTTATTGCACAAAAGTCTGGTTAAGGATTCCACATCATATTACTCTAAATATTCATATTCTTCTAATTTAATCTAAATTCTGCTAATATCACCCAGATGTCGTCTTGCATTCACAGTCTTTAGTTACGTCAGTGGTATATCATGTTAGGATTGATCAGAAAATTCTCTGGCTTCACAAAGGCACTTCTGTCGTGTACAATAGAAAAGGGTGTAGGGGGAAAGGATTCTTTATAGTTTTCGCAATGTGACAAAAACAAAAGATATCAAGAGAATAATTCAAAATTCTACTTGCAGTCTGATTGTGCATTAATTATCCCATGACCCTTAAGAGTGCTTGATAACTAAATAACACTCTAATTGTTTTGTTTCAGCACTTCAAGATGAAATTTTATTCATTCAATACCTGCACTAGATAAAAGCAGAGAAATGTGATTTGGGTCAGTACAATTAGGAAGGGTATCAAGGAAACCAATCAGTTCCTCCTTCTTATCTGGTCCCTTTCTTCATGGAAAAGAAAAGAGCAGTTAAGAAATGAAAGTCTGATTGTATAGCATATAAACTTAACACGGAGGAAGACAGGCAAGTTCACACAGGACGTAGTCAGACAGCAGTCAGCTACTGCAAGCAATTAGAGAGCAAACCAGCTGCTGGAGCCGAATTTTCAAGAGATGACACGACTCTGAGAGTGATCAAACCTGCTACCACAGTAGATCCCCTTCCAAATTTTGTTTCAAAAAATGTGTTTTGTGTAAGGAAAGGAAACAAGAGAGGGGAACATACAGCCCCAATAGCCATATGCGACTTGAGGTGATGGCCATAGCAAGGGGGCAGTGTCCCAGCTTCCTCAGCAAAGCCATGCCAACTGATGATGCTCAGAGCAGAATAAGGAGCCTCTTGGTGAGCAGGTTGCAGGAAGAAAGAAGTCTGAAATGGCTGTTTGAGCACAACAGAAGGGGGTCCACAGAGCAAAGTGCGCAGCGCCGCACAATGCATATCTTGTGTTCAACTTCAGCAGGCTCTAGGCTGACCCTGTAGGTGCTAGCATGACAGTAAGCTTAGAGTGCTTCTGGAGAGCACTTTCCAATTGAGCTTTGTTCCAAAAGAACTTATTTTTATGCCTCGAGGCTGTTTTATGATATTAATCAAAGTATATGAAGTAGGAACTACTGAGAAATGCAATGTGAAAGGACACGTAGATTCCAGGATAGATATATTTTAAATTACTTTAAATATGAATGAATCCAATAGCCAAATAAATGGTCATGCGTTACTTAGTGTAATGTTTAGTATAAGATATCTCCTGTATGTGCTCCTTGGCAAAGTTAGAAAGCCTTTTTAATTTCATCTTCTTGTTGATTCACGATGAATTTTGGACTCTGGTAAAGGGCCCCATCCTGAAGTCCTTACTCATTCTTCACTCAGTTTTTACTTTCACAAATTTCTCAGAATTTTCCTGAACAAAGAAAGAAGCAAGGTTCCCCAGGTTTTCTCCACTTGGTATGCAATGTGCTGCCAAATGGACTCCAGCTCTGAGTTAGGGGCACTGCTGTGTGGGCATACAGACATTTCCAGGGCAACCTATCAACCTAATAAACAGGGAGTCAGAAGTAAAATACAAAAGAAAAGAGCAAAACAATCAGGTCCCCCAGTTAGTGAGAGGTGTGGAGTCTTCTATTGCCTGCAATTAAGATCTATAAACTCAGAGATAAATATTTCTACTCCAGCTGCAAAAAGAAAAGCAAGGGAGGTTCCTCCTCACAGGACCTGATAATCCAATTAGAGCATCCCTGCAAAGTCAAAGAACCAAGTTCAAACCACTCTTCTGGATGATTTGATTTTTATCTCTTCTCTGCTGGAGATCCCTCCTGTGGGAGCTGTTCATTGTGCATACAACATTAAATATTTAGCAGGGGCTGAGACCTCAGCTTCCTTGATTTCAGCCAAGTGCACTTACCAGAGGGTCATAGACTCCGTCAGACCAATTATTACTTAGCTCAGAATTGAACGGAATCAAACCTAGCAGAACAGCTCCAGTAGGAGGAGTGCCCATGAAGAATGGCTGATCGGCTGGTACATCTAGTCATTTTGCTGGCATGTGAGTCACCAAAGTCTACTTCAAAAATGGAAATTTGAGTTAGGGTTTCCTCCTCCCCAGAAAGCACTGGGTCATTTTGGGAGTCAAGGACTGTAATGCCTAGGTTACAGGTGATCTTTGCATCCCTAATGGCTCAGGTCAAGTTGTTAAAAAGTGTGTGGCAGCACATTTTGCATCATGGCGCAGCACTATAGTGCCTTAGTACATCTCCATGGACCAGCTGTTATCTGTCTCTAGAACGAGAGGATTCCCCAAGTAAGCTAGGCAGGATTTCCTGAATTGCAAAGCTGTTGAGTCACTTACAGAGAAGAGAGAAGTGGAGAATGGTGCAGAGGATCCTCGACAGGGGATCTCCTGTATGTTTCTCTAGAAAATGGAGGAAAATTAAAATCCCCAACCCTTCCCCTTCCCTTCCTTTTTACAGCACTGTCCAACAGACTCACAATATGAGACCAGTGTGATGTCAAAACCTAACCTATATTTCTCCCAGCTGAACAACAGAGATGTAGAAATGCAAACAATTTTTTCCACTTCTTAGGGTGCTTAATGCATTAATCCCAGGGAGACTGTGTTGTTGGGAGACATGATTTGGATAAAAGTGATTACCATTGCAACACAGCCGAAAGGGAAGCAGTCCTGCCACTAACATGAGCAGAAAATATATATATAGAGATATAGATTATAAATAACTTTGTCCTAGGTTATTGCAGGTCAAAGATATATACGGTAAAGTTCCAGCACAGTCACTGGAGGCAAAACAGCTGCAGACCTAGGAATATAAGGGTGGTGGGGGGGGAATCATTAGAGAGGATGTTGCAGAAAAGCCTAGGTCTCCTTGGAGGTTCTCAGAGCCCACTGTGATGAAAATCGTGTTAAAACCTAACCACCTTGATTAGATTATCTAGAGCTAACTCAGTGTATTGAAAAGTGTAATCTGTGGAGCTGCAGGATGTGCTATATTAGCAGACACTGAAAGTGCTCCATTAATTCTTACGAGGAAGAAAAATGCCATAACAGAGTTTGGCCAAGTTATCTCTTGAATGTTGGAAACAACTAAGGGTAAATGTACAATGAAGGTGATAAAACATTCTCAAGGCACTTGTTTGAGGTTTAAATCAGTTTGTAAAGGTCCCTGAAAATCATGTGTATAACAAAATGTTGAGGTAAGCACCAAAACATTGATGTGAATATGCTTATTGAGGCTCTGTGCTAGACCCCTTCATGTGACATCTATCTCAGAGTGATGTTTGGTGACTACTTCATTGACTTTGTGGCTCTTCATATTGTTCCCAGTTTCAAATTGACATTGGACTAAAATATTTGACTTAAAACATCGAGTGCAATTAGTGCAGTATTTAAATGTTCATTCTGCGCTGTCATTCGTGGCTCACATTTTAGAGTGACATTGCATGGGAAGTTTATTCCTATTGAGCTGGTGTTTGGTGTGGGTGTGTGGTATGGATGTGTGGTGTGGTTATTTGGAGTGCTATACTCTGACATCCATGGGCAGGGGGTGGGCTCCAGGTGGAGCAGTAGAGCACCTGCACCCAAGTGCACTCTCCCCTTCCACATTTTGGGTGAACCTAGCCCTCCTGTGCAGTCCACACCCGTCATCTGCTCAGCCATGCAACAAATAAGTGCAGCAAATGAATTTGACAAAAAGCGAATTCTTGCCTCAGTAATGATACAATTCCCCGGGGTTTTCAGTGCTGTCAGTCATCTCAAGATTACAGGTTTTATGGACAAAACAGGTGGACGAATATGACATCAATGTAAAGACGCTGGTATCTGCTCCCTGCTGTATTGTTGCAATGACAGACATGCATTTCTACCGTAAGAAGGACTACAGAAACAGACGGGTCATGCTGACAGGACAATACATATATTTTTGCAGGAGAAGCTAACAGTGCCAAATAATATGGTCTTGCTATTTCTTTAAATTTGAGTGATTACACAGATAATCTCGTGTCTCTTTGAATCACAGTTTACAGGTCTTCACTGAATCATTTAATCCCAGCAGGCACTGTGTTGTTCTAGCATCCTGATGAAAAAAAAATATATATATATATATTCAGACTATGAACTGGATCTGTTTATTTGTCATTATCAGCTGACATTCAAAGCATGCTAAGAATTTTCATTGTATGGGGTATGACCAATGCACTCACATGTCAGCTCTACTTTGGAGATAAAACTGTTCTGAAAAAATACACACTCTACATAGATGATTTGTCTTAAAAGCCTAAACTTTCAGTTAAATGTACAAACTATCTTAACATTTTTGTGCCTTTCCATTTCACTTCTAACTTTGGAGAGAAAATGATGAAATCACAAAAGGCTCTGCTTCAAAAATCAGGAAATCTCAGCAGCTTAAAGAAAGGATTTCACTGGGTGAGGTATTCAGCTTCATTTTCATATGGGGGAGTCTGAAATAGCATGGAACTTCTCTGGACTTTGGAGTGCTGCTCACTACAACTTACTATAAACTTTGGTCCATTTAGAGACTTCTGTATCAGTGTAGATGGCAGTATTAAACAGCTGTAAAATCTGCCATATAAAATTTTGTGTCTTATAAAACTTTACATTAATGTACCATTTAGGTTACAAACAATATTACTTAAAAACAGGAAAAAACAAATTTATGGCAAAGTCAGGCATTAATCCTCTTCCATTTGCTCCATTAGATGGATTATAACACAGGATTTTTCTGCCTGTTATTTTATTCCATCTTTATTCCAATTGATTGGTATAAAATAAGAGCATTACAGCAAATTATCTGTAATCATAAGACTATCTATTTTTTCCCTTACATAAAATAATATAATCCCATAAATAGAGCTGGGCATGCACTGGATTTCTCCTGTGCAGAAAACTCTTTAATTAAAGAAAACTAATCCAAGATAGAATGAAAACCAAAATGATAAGAGAAATTAAATTCTGAAAGAAAATCAACTAGCATGGGCTTTTTGGAATTAAAATTGAACCATTTTATCTGGAGCTTGACTTGCTGCAGGACGTCGCAGATGCTAGAAATTCATATGAGTGCAAAATGCATTTGGATAAATTCATGGAAGAAGAATCACTGAGGTCTATTCAACACGGAGATCCCAGCTCTGCCTCACAAAGCCTCTGAACAGTAAAATGTTAGAGGCTCCTAAGATGTTCTGGGAAAGTGTACCAAAGTGCTTCCTGGATGTGGAAGAGTTCAAGTTGTCCCTAAGTATCTGACACCACCACTGTCAGAGACAAGATGAAGCTGTGGTGTCTCTGTGGGGTACTGCTCCCCAGGAACCAGTAATGCTGGTCTGCTCTAACTTTGCATTTTGTTAAATTAAAACAATAAAGGGAAAAAGCTGATCATAGAGTAAAAGTGAGTTTTCTGTTCTGAAAAGATGAGAGCACCCCCTTCTCAATTAGTCTTACAGAGCAGAGTAACCATGCGCTTTCCAAAGTGAAAGGACTGCACCAGGAAATGTCTTACACCCGATGGTCTCCATCAGCTTTGATTTATATGCTTAGCAATTAGCAGTAGAGAAGCTCTCGGAGCGAGGCAGAAAATAACAACATTTTTGTTTGTATAGGACTGGATTGGCTTTGATCAATGCTTGTAAATGGCTGGAAATGCCACAGGAAGGAGATAAAACTGTAAAACTTTGCAGATAAATTTTACATAATAAGGCCAAACTTTTAAAACTAGTCAGAGCTCTTTCAAGAAGAAAATGTCCAAATTTAAGACTGCAATGTAGCTGGTCTCTCACATACATAGCCTGGCTTTATGTAAGGTGCTGTAGCTGCCGTTCACCTGCACATCAGTTCTGAGATGAAATTAGAGGCGATGGACAACAGCACATATATACGAGTTTTCAGATTTTGCAGTAGCCATTACAACTACAGTTGCTGTCTATTAAGAACAAAGTGCTTAACACATTAAAAAAAAAAATGGAAACAGGACTTATCTAGAAGGGCCTGGACTATCAAAATTAGGATGCATTAAGCATCTTAAAAGGAAGAACAATTTGGGGAGTTTTCATTCTTATTGCATTTAGTCTTGGACTCTGTGGAAGGTGTCAGTGTTTAGGCGTCCCTAGTGTTATGCTTTAGTCATTACAGATGAGTGTTTTCAGTTCTCCAGGTGGAAATAGTGTTAGACAATAGCCAGCACCCCTGTCACATGACTGGATAAGATATTTTCCGTCTCCAGAATTCAAAAGCACTGCAGATTTTTTTGTTTGTTTGTATGCTTGTTTTACATATAACAACCCAACTTTCCACAGGCAGGAATTTAAGAACTTGCAAAATATGCAGGGTTTTCCCATGGAAGAATAATACCATTACAGCTAATGGAGAAGCAGGATGATTTGTTAGAGCCATTGGGAAAATGATTTCAGCTATAAATGTTGAAGGAAAGAACAGGAACTAATAAATGTAAAACTGTCTGTGCGACTAGAGAGTCATGCCTCATAGTGCTGGCTTGGCCCCAGCAAACGCCATCTTCAAGACAGAAATTTACACTCAGTTGCCCAACTATTTTCCTCCAGAAGATGATGACAAAAGAACAGAAATGAGTCAAATTGTAATCAAAACATTACTCAGATGTGCACCTTAAAGAGTTCCTATTGCAAAATAAAGGAACAACAAAAAAATAGTGGTTTTCCATCTCAGCCCAAGCTGCCAGACTGACTCTCTGCTTATTCTAGTAACTGTTTCATATGAAATATATTTTAAAAGGCTTTTGAAAGAGGAACAGATACACAAGATTACTTTGCCTTCTGTAAGGGAACCTCTGACAATGCTGGTGCACCTCTTTTAATTCTGATCTAATTAACTATTTCATATGGTTTCAAAGGATGAGGGTGGAGAAAGGTTTCTTCATTTCCAACATTGACACTCATCTTCCCCACACCCTCCCCACTCTCCAAACCCAAATGGGCACTGGGGGTTTGTTCCCCCCTGCTCTGACACAGGAGATGGGGCACTGGGTCTCCTCCTCAAGAGCCTCCTGGGCACTGAGCTAACGGTGAGCACTAGCCTGGCACATACAGAGGAACTGATGAAATAAGTGCATCAGCTTTAGAAAAAGGCCATGAGCAATTGAAGAAATGGTGGTACATAAGTTTGAATTCATAGGAGATGGGTAAATTCAAAGGAAAATTCAGAAACTGGGATTGTCCCAAAAGTTTGGCCTCTGGAGGCAAATGAGAAGTCTGGGTCTGAAGAACACGGAGCACGTTGTGCTACTTATAGCAGGGGGCTGAGAAAGAAACACATTTTCAGGCTTTAAAAAAAAAAAATGTGATACTCCAAAGATGGAAAAAAATGGTTCTTTTATTCATCCAAGCCCGACACTTCCAGTAAGAAAATAAAAATAAATTAGCAGTTGACATTTTATATTTTTGTGGATGAATCTGCATGTACGAAGCACCCAGAAATAAAAGCTTCACTCCATTTTTAACTTTTTTTTTTTTTTAGGTGCTGAAACTTACTGAAGCAAAATAAAGCAATGAACTAAAGTAGAAGAAAGCAGACTGAAGTTATTAACAGGCTAACAGCATGGCCGTTGCCTAAGGCCAGAAATAGCTGATGGATGATACGACAACAGACAAATCCTCATTACAATTGTAAATTTTGTGTCCCAAACAATTTAATCTCCTCAGTATCATCCCTACGCTCACTTTTCACAGCAGCTGCACTACCACCTTTCAGCATTGGCATAGCTTGCTTATTCTGTATCCCTGGCACAGAACATGAGCTCAGAGATTTCTACCGCCAAAGTAAAATGATGGTTCTGGAGTAACATCATGGTGGAGGGACAAGAGGGAATGTCCAGGTGTGCACTGGCCAGCCTACAGCATGCTGACACGAAAGGCTGGTCAGTAGCAAATTTTCTGGGGAAAACAAATGGGAAGAGGGAGCACCCACCCCACAAGCACCGACAGATGCAGCGCTCAGTCCGTATCACATGGCAGAGAGAGATGCGCAGCCACAGCGTGTCTGGCTGAACTGCTGTGTTCTTCCATTCTCAGTTCACAGATGAAAAAACCTTCAAACTAACACAACTGCATTTAGGCAGAAAACTAAGAGAAAAATTAAGAACTCAGAAAGAGCCACTATCAAGTTTGACCAGAAAAACATCGTCTTGCATATACACATGAACTGTGTTCAGATGCTCTTCTCCATACGGCATTTTTTTAAATATAGCCAAATAATTATGGATTATATCATAAAGCATACACAAAGGACCTGAAGTAAAGATTCTGGGCCATCTTTACTCCTCCTCCCTGAGCATCTGGTGGTTTTATTTGCAAACTATGTAACACTTTTTATGTGCAGGATCGGTCTTGCTCACAATAGGTGAAACAGACTATAATGTGCAGATCTAACTTCCAGTCTGCCGTAAACTTGCTGCAGTCACTAAACTAATACACATTGCAAATGTGACTTGCATATAAAAAATCCGAATTTTATTTTTTTCCTTGAGTCATGCATATTCTGGTTGGGGACCTAGCCAGACCAGCTCTACAGAAGAAACTTAGTTTACCTTCCTTTAAAAGTAAGTGATGAGGGTAACTATCTAGCTGCTTGATTAATGAAAATTGTCTTCAGTGTGAAGCCTATGACTAACATGTTCAATAGGTCTCTCTTTATTGATAAATTACCATATATCTCCAAGCATGCTATAATTAGGTAATAGGGCAGAGCTGTAAATCTAATTCAATTTTTATTGATGTATTTCAGCTCTATATCCCATCCTGTGGGATGGCTGGAAAACCGAAGTGTTGTTTTTATACCTTTCTAATTTCAGAAAAATACATCCACTGCACTCATGGAAATCTTCTGGCTACAATCTACAAATCCTGAGAGCATTAAACTGGGAACTCATGCACTCTTGAAACATTTTTTGTTGCTTCTTCACCTCTTTCTGCTTGTTTCTGCATTCCAAGCTCACATGAAACAGAAAAAAAAAAAATTGAAAGGTCCTTTCTCATTGCTTAGATGCTTCTGCTGCTGTTTCCCATTTTATTTGAGCTTGGGTTCAGCTCACCTATAAATTCACTAGTGTGTTGAACCTGCCTGAAAAGCAGAGAAGTGTCGTGAAAAAATGGGCCATCTCAGCTTATCAAGGTGCTAAACAAAACGATATCAGCCTCTCCGTTCCAGCTGAAAGGACTGACTCTTCTATTTTGTTTTGGGTTATTAACCTTTGGTTTATATGAAGCGCTGCAGTTTGCTCATGTCCTCAGCAAGGTAACCTGAAAAGAATTAAAATTCACTGCTGGGATGTAATTAGCTCATCCTGTATGTCATTTTGCACAGTACAGGAGGAGAAAAATAAATAAATAAATAAATAAATAAAGATTATCAAAATTTGCACATTGGAATAGAAAAGTTACTGATCCAGATACCCCTCAATTTATTTCACATGGAAGAAGTAATGACCTGAATCATCTTAAAGGTGAAATGCAAAGATGAAGCAAACTTTTCTGACTGACACGAGCTTTACATATTGTCCCAACCCATGAACCAAAGTGTGGTTGCCATTCAGATTCCCCTTCCCAGGGCAAAGATTCAACTAACAAACCAACACTTTGTTCTTTGCCCTCCATGGCTTACCTTTTTCTGTGCTTGCTACTGCCTTTACTCAGTCTAATTGCCTCCCCAGGTTGCTCTTCAGCTAATTAGGGCCAGACAAAGGTAATATCAAGTGATTCATTCCACAGGCTTCTATGATGCCAAGCCCCACGCCAACCAGCTGAGAACCTGGGCTGCTCTGTACTTCTATTTTCTCATCCACTGGACTCCTGTAGCATACAAGGATTCTCGTGTAATAAGTTCCAAGGGAAACATCAAAGAGGTAGTTTGACTGAATTAGGTTCTCAAATGTTATGATACATTGATATTTCCTTACAAAGGCAGATTCCAATATTTAATTTCTGAATGTCTAAGTTCCCTTTGAGAGTTGGATGAAAATAATTTTCATCTCTTGTAAGAGTGTAGAGAGGTGATTTTAGTGAAGGTTATAATGCCAGATATTTTAACTGTTTCTTCATATGACAGTGAGCATGCTAAAAACTCCTCAATAAAGCTCCGGTTTGCTTTAACAATATGTGGTTAGTCTGCTCCTATTTCACTTCTGGTCAGTATTGATCTGTTTATTTTTTCTGAGTTATCTGTTGCCTTTCCATTATCCCTTGCCTATTACTCCTTGGGAGTCCTGCATATTTTTTCCTTCTGTCAGTTTACTTTAAGGGTTGATTTAGAGATAAGTAGGACTATTCAAAAGCTGTAGCCATTGGCCATCCTGTCTTCTGCAGAGCCCCAAAACTATGTTCCCCTCTGTTGCTATGTCTGACTGCTTGTGCACAGAAATACATGCTCCTTAAGTTATGAGATGTCAGAAAGCATCAAAGAAAAGGATTATAGGTATTAATAAGAAGCTGCTGACAAGATGGCCATTGGCAGAAAGAAATAACCATTTAATGTAAGACAGAGGAAGCTGGGATTTCACTTGTGGATAGAAAGACATATTATAGATGGGAAATAATTTCTATTTGCCAATTTATTATTTGGATTCTATTACTTCGAGACTTTTACACTGATAAACAATAGCAATAAGAAAAGTCTCGGCATTTTGAATTTTACTGAAGGGCTTATGTTATGGCTTTCTTAGTTTGCAAGAATGTGTCTTAGCCTCTCATCACAAGGTAAGTCTCAGACTTTGCCTAATTTATGGAAAGGCAAAAATATCACTGGTTAGAATGAGCAAGCTTTTTAGAGGAGAACACAATAAATCCAGAAAACTCCGTATTTTTCAACTGACAGTACTAAGTCATTTGAGAAAAAAATGGCTGTTCCCATCTGGTCAGCATCTGCTAGGCTCCATGTCACTATAGAACGTGTAAGATTTTTTTTCCTCTAGTTTTTACTAACTTATCCCAAATTTAATTTCAAAAATTAAGAGAGATGAGAGAGAAAGAGAATCTTTGTATACCTGCCCTGGTTTGTGTGCACGTGTGTGTGTATACACTTGGTATAAATACCTGCCCTGGGACACACCTGTACTAATATTTCTTGTATAAGATGTAGCTCAAATACTTGGCCAATTGTGCATGCTGATCCCAAACTTCTTTACTTCAGTTCTCAGGGACATGGTCCTTTAATGAGAACTACTATAATGACTGCTAGAAGACCCCATTGCAGCCTTTCAGTACTAAAGGGGACTTAAAAAAAAAAAAAAAAAGATGGAGAGTGACTCTTTGCTTAATCAGATAATGACAGGACAAGGAGGAATGGTTTTAAGCTAAAAGAGGGGAGATTTAGATTAGAGATTAGGAGGAACTTCTTCATTCAGAGGGTGGTGAGGCACTGGAACGGGTTGCCCAGAGAGGTTGTGGATGCCCTTGAGGTGTTCAAGACCAGGTTAGGTGAGGCCCTGAGCAACCTTATCTAGTGGGTGGCATCCCTGCCTATGGCAGGAGGGTGGAACTAGATGATCTTTGAGTTTCCTTCCAACCTAAGCCATTCTATGATTCTCTTCTGTGATATTTTATATCCTTTACTTATTAGTAGCTGATTGTGTTGGTCAAAGTTTGTGCAAAATTCAGGACAATCTCTTTGGTCAAGAAAACTTTCTAAACTGGCGAGACAAACAAGCAATGATACAGAAAAGGCAAATTGGCATAGCCAAGCTCAGGAGCAGCATTAACTCAGCCTGTCCCTGTCTCCGAGGTCAGTATTCTGTCCCCCTGCCTATGATATCTGCTTGCAGTGAGGTGCAAGTAAGTGGCCATATTGCAAACCACAGTTACTGATCTCACATCTCTTACAACAATCACAAGGTTTTTTTGTAATTTACTTGATTCTCTTCACATAAAAGGCAATCTCAAGTAATGAAAAATGTCAATTTTGCCAGTTAGCATCATCCGATTTTCATACTTGTTAAACATCTGCCTTAATTTCTGTTACTGTAAATACTGTAAAATTTTCCCTTTGAAGTACAGGTGAAAGGAATTCATGTGAAATATATGCCTGCAGAGGTAGCATATTTATTGGAATCAGTGGGTTCCTGACATGGCAAAGCAGTAAATGCTTTGTTTATATGAAATGCATTTTCATCCAAAATGTCTTATTATCCTGTTTATTGGTTCACTTTCACCTGTTTTATAATATTGTTGTTCCACTTTCTCCAGGGAATCACTGTTGATTTGAAGCAGTATTAGATAAAGACAAGGCCATACCATACTTCAGAATGACTTCAAGTTTCCTTTATTTTGAGAAAGGTTGATTTAACATTAGATCAAGCATCTCTTGAGATCTTTTCATAAAATTGAAGTTCTACTGAAATATCATGTTTTGAGATAATCACATGCCTTAGAAGTCACAGATTATGTGTATCATGTAAGATATTAAACCTGTCAAATTGTTGTTTTTAATATGTCTTTTAGTTAAGACCATATCTTGACATGAATTATTCCTAGCATAGTCTCTCACACACTGGTTCAGCAAGCAATCATCCACTACATCCATCATTTCTGTTGCTGTCTCACCATATGTCTCAGAGGGGGTGGAGGGGGGAAGCTTCCAGTTAATCATTTTTTTGCATTTGGTATGCAAATCACTTAAAATTGAATGATGTGGCAATTGCAAACAGAATTGTCCTAAGACTGAAGTTTTAGCACTGAGTTGCTTGATAGGTTTGTTGTTTTTTTTGTTGTTGTTGTGTTTTTATCTTGCGTTTTGACAAAATTTTACAGCTACAAAAAATTCTCATGATGATCTCTAGCCTATTTCCTCCTCAGAGATATGTTTGCAAAAAATTGGGTTTATATTATCTTAGCAAGAGGCGTCTGCTTGTAATATTTCAAACATTCATCTGCCCTTGGCAGCTATGACATTCATCTGACAAAAAAAAAAAAGTGCCAGTCAATGCTCCTTTAAGTAAATTTGTTAGCAAAGCATAATGGGTGATGTGCTCACTGAGGCTACATTGGCAACTGCATCCTTGAAGGCCTTGTGACTCCTACAGGCAATGGGTGACACAGGGCAGCCAGACTCAGGACAGGACATTTGAACAATAAAGCTTTTGCTTTTAAGAACAATATGTTTTCATCAGCCATGAATTAATCCACAGAACAGTGGCACTGCGTAGGTTGCTCTTGGCTCTCTGAAGATGCATATAATGAAATAAACAATGGCTTGTTAAGTTTCAGATTTGTTTTGTAACCTCATGGAAAGCTCTGTGTACTGCTTCTCAGTATTGGGAATTGTCCAGCTGTAAATGCACATTTACACCAAGCCAAGGACTTTTCAGCTTCTCGCTCTGTCCTGCCAGCGGGCAGGCTAGGGGTGCAGCAAGAGCTGGGAGGGGACAGACCCAGGACAGCTGACCCAAATTGGCCAAAGGGGTATTCCATACCATCTGACGTCATGCTAAACAATATATAGGGGTGGCTGGCCGGGGTGGGGGCCGGCTGCTCGGGGATAGGCTGGGCATCGGTCAGCGGGTGGTGAGCGATTGCATTGTGCATCACTTGTTTCTTACACATTATTATTATTATTATTATTATTATTATTTTCCTGTCTTAATAAACTGTCTATCTCAACTCACCAGCTTCACTTTCCCGTTTCTCTCCCCCATCCCAGAGAGGGAGGGGGGAGGGTGAGCGAACGGCTGTGTGGTGTTTAGCTGCTGGCCGGGTTAAACCACAACAGTCCTTTTTGGTGCATTAGTAAAGTACAGAAGGCTCAAATTTAGGAAATGGAGCAGAGGCTGAATAAAATATTTACAAAGATCCAGGAAGGCACTGAGACCTGTATTTCTCAGATATATATGCAAGGATGCCTGCGCAGAACAGGAGAAGACAGAGGTGGAAGAAAGGACAATTATCATCTTTCTGATTTTTTTCTGAGGTCTGTGCTGTGTGTAGACTACCACGTAATCTCTCAGAGTGCCTATACTTTCTCTGTGGACTGTAGCAGAGATCCATGGAAGCTATCACCACCAACAACAACTGGTTTTGATTTAATACTCTCTCCACAATTAAGACATTTTATAAGCAGCTCTTTGTTTTCTGGGATCATCAGGTCAACTTGTAGCTTAGCTCATGAAACAAATACAGCAGCTTACTGAGCATGTTTTCATCTTTCCATTCAGTCAGAAAAGCTTCATACTTCTGATAAGAGATCCTCCTACATGGAGCACTGACAGACAATCCAATTAAACAAAAAGGGGAAAGAAAGAACATAGGGTCAGATATTTTTATTATTACTATTTCATTTAGTGCTTTATGCATATAGAAGCTTGTAGATACATGTTGGAGCAGGAAGGGTACACAGATTTCCGTCTGTCAGGTGACTGCAAACTGCTGGATGATGCAGTCATACCTCCTCTTGGTCCCTCTTTGATCTTGAATTTTGAAGGTTTTCTGCATGGTGGAACAGCTTCAGTCAGAGAGACATGCTCTCTGCCCCCTCACACGCCACTCCGTCTCCTGTAGCCAGCATCCTAGTGGCTGGGCCTCTCATCTCAGGGAGAGGTGAGGTCTGGGTTTGAGTATCTCCAGCAGGGTAGGAGGCTGGATGGAGTCTCTAAGATTCTTCACAAGTAATCCAGCTTTCACTGTAAAAGAGCATAACATATAATATCAGGCAGTTGTGGAGAAATAAAAACAACTTCAAAATAAACTTAGAAAGTAAACTAAGAAAGTAACTTCAAAATTACAGTTTTTAGTATACGCACTTCAATTTTGTCTATTTTAATCACTTTTTTTTTTTTTTTTTTAATTATGATATCCTCAAACAGTGTCCTGGAAAGCAGCCCTCTTAATTCTCAAGAAGAAGAGTTACAAATGCTACATTCCCTGCTAGTGACAGAGAAGTGGTTGTTTCTCAAGCTGCTTGGATATTACAGAATATTTCTCTGCTGAGCATTTCTGCTATTCAGAAACAGGAGGTCTTGCAGGTTAGTGCCCATGAAGGCAATTCTATCCAGCATGAAGCTGTTCTTTGGAACTAAGCTACACCACTGTGCCCAGAAATGACTCAGATGTTTCTTCCTTATACCAATACTTTGAAACTGGGCCTGAATAGTCCTGGGTCACAATACGGAGCTTCAAAACCCTGCATCTTCATTTAAATACCACCACGTTTCACATAAGGAATATGTGGCTCTTGAACAGGCAATTGATTCCCTCCACAGATACCTGCTTGAGTCTTCCCCATTTGCTGAGCCACTCTTCGCTCACTGCAGCTCGAAAACCACCGACCAAAACCTCTGTGGCTCATGTTGGTATCTGGGTCTCAACATCTTTGCCTTTCAGGTGTGGAACAGGGATATGCAGACCAGCTGAGGTATGGCATTTTTCTCCTATGTCATCCCTATGCTATACCCAGGAGGAAGAGTACAGCCTTTGTCCCAGACGAGTTGAAAAATAATTATTTACTCCTCTGAAATATGGCTCTATTTTTATTTACTAAAATAAAAAAATAAAATAATATAAAATAATAAAAATAATAAAAAAAATAAAAAAATAAAAATATTTACTTAAATTAGGAACTGAGGGTGTGACTCAAAATTTGCTCCATTCCTTGAAAAAGAAATAATGAAACAGATGTGGATGGAAAAGGTCTTTGGCCAGGAACCTCACCTGAGGAAAGCCAGTTGAGGACTCCATTTCGCACCATTCTTAAGAGGAAAGTACACTTCTTCTTTAGCTGAAAAAGTAATGATCACTCTCTGAAAATCATATATTTTATTTTCCCTGGGTAAGTCACAGACATTTTACAATGGCAATAAAGTTTTAATTTAAAGCATCAAGGATACAATCTTTCAAGAGGTAATACTTGGTTTAGTCTCTGGCAGCTCTTTGGTCCAATTCTCTTGTCTTCACTTTTCATGGTCCATTAATGAAGAGATGAAATGCAGAAGAGAAATTTGATCCATTAAATCCATACCATTAGTTCTTTTGTCCTCTTTATCAATTGTACCCAGACCCAGGTAGTGGCTGGAATTTTCCAAAACCACCTATTGCTTGTACCATGTTTCTTTCCTGTTTGGGCAGTTGCCATTTTAGTCTGTCTAACTTTTGACTACAAGATGTCTTTCATGGAGAGGAAACTTGATATGAATACTAATATTTTATTGACTCATTTTATTTCTTAAAAAAAAAAAAAAAAAAGCTATGACTTTACATAACTCTTGATCTGGAATGTATTGTTTTGTTGCCTAAAGAAACATTAATCATGAATTCAAGAAAGACAGGAACAGAAATAACAAAGATGAAACTGGAACAAAAAATGCATAAAACATTGGAAAGATGTAAATAAATTTGCCAAACATGCCTGTTATATCCGAAGAATATCAATGATTTTATAGAAATAATTGCTTACATGCTAAAGCAAAATGTTTCTGATCATGACTGTTGTGCTCTGTTTTGATAGCCCAAGATATTCCAGTGTCTGAAGCATCTGAAGCATTGAAGTCATTTTCCTTTCAAAGTAAAAAGAAATATCAGATACAGAAATAGAACTAACAATAACAGCTTTTTTGATAAAAGGAAAAAAAATAAAAAGGAAAAAAGGAAGAAAGAAAAAGAACAAGTACAAGTTTGAGTAGCTTATTTTAAGGAAAGATAATGAAACCAGATTTTCTTTTATTCTGAAAAAAAAATGCTATGAACATTTTTAGCATAAATAGATATTCATTTAAAGATCTCTTTACTTGACAAGCTATTTTCTTTGAAACATGAACCCAGAAGATTCTCAAACATTTCAGTATCTGAGATCCTAAATGGCAATAACTTTTGCTTGGTGGCAATATCTCTGTGATAGCAATTTTGTTATTTATAATACTGTGTGAGTTTCTAAATGCTTATCACCTTAGAATGAAAGTTATTTAACAATATTATGAACAGGCAAAAATTATTTTCCAGCTACAACAGGTGAAACTAAAACAGAAATGGTCATGCCAAAGCTCTATTTTGGATGCTCAATTTGAATTCTTCCAAGCTAAGCACAGAAAAGACAGAAGCATCTGAAATTAATGGGCCTGTGTTAAAAGCTTAATTAAGGACACTCTGAGGAGAAAACTACAAAAACATAGATGAATTCACTTGGTGCAGCACCATTGCCCATTTGAGGCTGCCTCCCTCCTCTCACCATGGAGCACTGGGAGGGTCAGCCATGAGTAGCGCTCATCCTTCTTCACTGCAGCTGTTACAAGGCTGATAGAAATGTTTCCATCCATATAAAATCTGGCCACTTGAGCATTTTCCCTCTCAGCACATGGAGGTATCACTCCAAGGTTGTAAACGGGGGACATGCTTCTTCTGCCCTTCTGGGACAGAAGGTGCTGGGTGTAGGGCTGGGAGAAGCAGGACAGCACACCTTGCAGGCTTGTGGCATCCGGCCACAGTGGCATCCCCCTATGCAAGAGCCACTATGGATGTGTGCAGGTCAAGAAAGGGAAGGGATGTGAGAACAACAGCTGGCTGCTCTTCTGTGTTTAAAAAGGGGAAGGAGCTTCAGCACCCTGTGGTCATGTCAGCCTGAGAGGAGGGGCTTGTCACTTAAATCTAGGGGGTCTGGCACTGTTACCCAGCATGGAGTTCAGAAAATGTACACCAGACAAAATATGTTTCCAATGTTAAGGAAAAGAAAGAGAAAAGGATTACAAGAGCAGTGGAAATACTATACAAATGATTTATCTATTCTCTACCTGTCTCGCTTGTAGAGGATTTGGATGGATTTTAGCTACAGGGAGTCAACTATTCTGACTGTGTATACAGTAACGACTGCACAAATAAGCATAGTCTCCATTCAGATAATACAATCAACCTCTTATTTCCTTATATTACTCAGCAGCACCAGAGGTGCATGTTGTCTCAGTTTGCTGCACTGCCTACCTGTTCCTATGCTTCATCCAACACTCTTCCTCTGTAGGAAAATGAGCCCACAGTTGTCTTCGGCATATGGATTTTCTCCTTCTTAGGGGCTGCTAACATCTCATCAGTCAAGGCATGATGCCAACGAAAAAGCAATATATATTTTTTTTCTGAAGCCAAGGGTAAAAAAAAAGACCAGCAGCAGTGAAACTTAAATTATGCATTTTACTCAGTTTATTAACTGCTAAATTTCATTGTAAAGAAGCTTCTAGAGTGTATCACTGTTTCTCTGTCTTTTCTTTCCACTCCACAGAGAAAGGAGTAACTTGCATCCTATCTAGTATGGTACTAACCTGTAAAAAAACACAAAGAGTACATTTAACAGAAAGGAGAAAAAAAGTACAAAATAAACATATAATTATTTTCTTTGTCTCTCAGAATACATACAAACACACATACAAACACATACTCAGAGTTTTCAATGCTGATTTACTAAAACAAATCTTCAGACCCCCAGCAAGAAACAGCCAGTCACTTATTAGTAAGGATCCCAATGGATATTGCAGTCTGACTACTTGTGCTTTTGAGATGTAAATATCAAAATCGTTTTTTGAAGAAGTAAAATGTAAAAGCAGTTAAAGTTCAGGATTCCATTTTATCCTCTTCTTTTGATAAATGCATTTACATTTTAATTTTCAGTGTTTTCAATTTTCATCACTGAAAGGCTGTATTTCTGGATAAAAAGCACAATAATAAAATGTTCTCCAGTCCATAATTTTCTTGTAATTCACAGAAATGATCTGAGGGCATACAGCTCACGACAATATGTATTATAGTGTTCAGAGCAGAGAACTCAATTGTTAGGGCTGCAATTTCAAACATATGTATATTAATGAACTGGTTTTGGCTTCATTAGAAATTCCTATAGAGTTTTTTGCTGACATAGAATCATCTCTGCTATAATCTTACAAATCTGCAAAGATTGTCAGAACTGTGCATGTTATTTCATTTATTCGATCAATATATGTGTGTCAATGCCAATTACCCTGCAGAAATCCATATAATAGTCGTATTTTTTTAGGCCCATATGGCATCATAGATTATGAAAGGAACAGAACAATGCAACATGCCACGTCTTACATTATATGGCTTTATTTATATGAGGAACATGCTATAAATCCTTTTCTGCTTTTGTTGAAATCAGTTCCCTTCCTGTGCTTGAAATGATAAAGCAGAATTGTCTAATGTTAAAAAAAAAAAAAAATCTGAACAAACACTGGAAACATTATTGGTCTTTACCCATAACATGGGATAGATTTTACCTGCGCGCTTTAATCACTCTGGCTACTAGAAGGAAAATGAAGAAAAAATTATTGCAACTTGCCAAACTGACAACAGCACCTACAGCTAACAACTGTTCAGTGCGGTACCCATTATAAAATGTAAGATTGGTGTGCTGGGCTACAAAAACATACAGACTCTATTCTCAAAAAAAAAAATACAAAACAAAACAAAACAAAAAACACCACCCTGCTACATCAATAAATAAGATTAGTTGAGAAACCAGAGCATAAGGCAAACATGTAGGAGGTCAACAAAAGCCTGGTAGATAAAGCTCAGAAGCAAGTCTGAAAAACAGCACAGAATGGAGAATGCATTCAGCACACCACTGTAGAACAGAGACAGGCTGCAAGTAATAACCGGCTTCCTTGGGGGAGCCTCTGATTTCATCTCAGCACGAGAGCTTGCCGCCATCAGAAGTGTCCCTCTGCCCATGCTAAGGAAGCCCAGGGAGCTGTTTGAAGGCTTGCTCTTTGGGGAAATTGCATTCTTCCTTACTGCAGTTACTGCAATGATTTTATTTTTTTTCCTGCTTGCAGCTGGCACCTTGCTCTGCTCACATTCACTTCTCTTTCCCTCACTAACACTTCATTTTCTCCCTGCCTAGCTTTGCAGATGCTCCCACCAGCACGCTTTGCACCCAACTCTTTTACGTCTTCTGAATGTTTCATCCTTCAGGTTGGGCCACCCTTCTCCTCTCCATGTGGCTATCAGGTTCTTTTATCCCATTTCAGTGCAGAGACATGGGACTATGATGGATACAGCTCCAACCCTCTGCCCCCCCTCCTTCAGCTCTGGTGCTGTTGGAGCTCTGGTGCCTATTGGTGTTCTCCTCTGCCTCCACCACACTCTGCCTGGGGAACAGAGAGACCTTTCTACAATAAGAGTATAAAAAGCCTGGCCTTGGCAAAGCAGTGACTGCAGAGTGGCTGCTTTGGGAAAATATGTCTAAGCATAAAGAAGAAGGAAGACCTGTTTAAGCTAAAAGCTGGAGGAGGCACTAACTTCACAGCTGTAAATGATGCATGAACCACATCATACTGGAAACAAACAAACAAGGTTGGTCTAGGAGTCTAACTTGTTTTAGGAGAAAAGTCAAGAATAAGAACATGAACCACAATACTTGCTTGAATCTGGTGTATCCTCAGTCCTGGTGCAACTGATGCAATTTTAAACGTGAACGTTGTATGAAGAGTAAAGTACGTTAAAAATAGGAAGGAAGCATATTGGCTTCTACAGTGATTAATCCTCATTATATTTGCATAAGTATACAAATTATCCTAAATTTAATATGTGTGTATTTATTGACAGATTGATGTTGTCAATACCTTTATTCTGAGATACTGCCTACTGAAGCAGTGCTGAAATCCAAGTATTTTAGTGAAATTAAAAACATTGCACTTGCTTCCTAACACGATCATGTCCTTCACATTTCTGGAAACTTAGTCAAGATTGTTGTGTTCACTCATCCTAAATTTATTTGACCTTAATCCATGCTTGATGATGCACTGAGAAAGCTGGAAGGGACACAGCAGACATAATAAGAGATGTGCCTCACGGCAGGGAGCAGTTTATTCTAATGATTATTTATAAACCCCTTCAGTTCCCCAAGATGTTCTTTAGTGGTTGATTATATTTTTTTTCAGCATTTTAGAAGCTGTTCCTAATAACATGGCAGATTTTTCTAGCTGTTAGAATTGTTTAAGCTTCTGATTAATTTTGTACAAGTTACAGTGCTAAGAGGAGATACTTGCCCTGAGTCACGACCCATGTAACCAAGAACAGGGAACTTCACTGCTCAACACCTACCCCTGGCAAAAGCAGGCAGACCAGTTGAGAGTCTCTCCAAGATAAAGCTCCCTTTGATTTCTCTAGATGTTTTTTTCCCTAAGTTAAGGCTGCAGGACTTGGCTGTGAGTTTGCAAGTGCCAAGGAGCTGAACTGGGTTTTACTACTCCATTACTCATGTGTCTCTATTTTTCCCCAAACTCTTTATATAGCTGCCACAGCTACTCTGCACCTTGCAAGAGATGGATGAGCCAAGAAACACCTCTTTAGCAATACCCGTAGCACTCACCAAGTGCCAAGTCATCTATTTTACGGAGGATACAAGCAGTAGCTCTGTGTGCTAGACTGCAGGCCAACCGTCCTGTAAATAAATTCTGGTCCTTCTGAGCTGACCCTCTGCACACATTTAAACACTTCATTCTGCAGGAGCTGGGGCTGCACCGTGCTGCACAGCGCCTGCAAGGAGGGCTCTGCAGCCACCGACAGCCCAGCAGGAGCAATAGGCAGCTTCTCCTGTGGAAGGACACAGCTCACTAGCAGAAACCTCCCTGACACCAGACTGAAAATATAGCTTGAAAAAATCTGTCTGAGGAGAGGGAGATCACTGAATCTTTTCAAATTTACATTTTTTGATCTTCCAGCACCTACTTTCCCAAGGGGCTGGATCCTGGGGGCTTTTACACTAAAGTATAGTGTGTGTATATGTATATATATGCACATAAACATGTATATATAGTTGTTTCAGCAGTGGCTATGCAGTGACTTTCAGCCAAGATCAGGTTTTCCCCCACTTGGGTAAAGCTCTGCCGCAGCAAGATGCCGGAACGGACTTACACCACAAAGCACAGCCCCACTCCCACTGCAGGCAACTGCAAAAGTGCCTGGCTTGAGCAGGATGGACATGCGTGGGAGGAATTAAGCTGACTGCAGCACTGAAGTATCCCCCCCTTCTCATTGAAGTGCAGGCACAGAAGTTTCTCACTCAAACCCCCACCCACCTCTGCTGGGCACCGAGCTGCGCGTGCCTGCCCTCCCCTACAACACCATGCCCTGGCTTATGCCAGGTACAAAGCGGAGAAAAAATACTTAGAGTGGGCTTTGGTTTCCTTAGTCTGTAGCTTCTGGATTGGGTGAGCTTTTCTGCTTGCAGTTGAGCTGACTTTCACAGCAAATAGCATAGATTAAGCTCTGTGCTCTGAGCAGGGATTTCTCATTTCATACATCATTTATAACTTTCTGCAGTGATTCCATAAAGTCAGTATCTCTCCATAACACAAAGATGAGAAGGATGGAAAATATAGCTGAAAAAGTGACAAACCTGCAAATTGCATTTATGTAGAGTTCCAGTGCCACAAAGCTTCTACAGCAATTTTATGGAAACCTAGCAAATTCAGTATAAATAAATTTGCAGTTTAGGAAAGTTATGCATTTATGGATTTCAGCACAGTGCCATATTACAGCTTAGCAAAGATGCTAAATGTCTCTCACACAAAATGGAAATTAAATCTGCTCTTCTATTTTGTCAGATCAGGTCTTTGCCTATGGCACGCTGGGCACAGATTTCACCACTTTTCCCTCACAGAAGTTGCAGTAGCAGTGAAAAATCACACAAACAAAACCCACTTTTGCAAAAGTTGCAAACACTAAGTACATCAGATTGCTCTATAACTGGCAAGAGATGTCTTTTTTCATTTTCTGTTTCTCTGTGATACTCCATCAATCACTGGTTACAAGAAAGCATACCGAGCTTACTATGGAAGAACCTCAGCACATTTTGATGACATCCTGATTCCAGTGAAGCAAAAAATAAATAAAAAATAAAAAAAAAATAAATCCCACAGTTTTTATCAGAGCCACAAACTGCTCCTTTGCACTGAGTTCTTGTTTTCACAGTCAGAACTAGCTGCCAAAATGCTGGTCCTGATCATGCTTTCATAGCTGGATAATCAGGCTTTACTATGATCTGAACTAACAAAGTCAGAATGGTGCAAATGAGAGGAGAACTGGGGCAATCTGCTGTGAATTTCCAGACACCAAATAGGAACTGAAGAAGTGAGAGATTTTCTTTCCAGCCTTCAATTTCTAATGGGCAAATATTTACAAAGAAGTATCCTATCATGCCTGTCACACATAATAATACCCATAAATATGGGTACATTTAACTGTATTTTAAGTCAATCAGAAATAACACCAGTAGTATGCACACACTCACAAATACACATATGAAAACATAAAATTGAATTCAGGTTGAAATGCCTTTCATTTCAGCACAGTGTATTGCCATCAGATAAAGAAAAAATATATATTATTCTCTGTCTAGTTCTTCCAAAGGAAATAATACCAAAGGTTTAAGAACACGCATTGGCTTCCTTCCTGATAGGATTTAAAATGTTCTTTTCCAATGTAAGTGCAAAACCAAACATTAAGTTTGAAAATCAAGCACACCAGTCACGCACATTCAAAACTGACGTGAAAAATCTGGACCTGCTGAAGCCAGTGGCACAACTCCCATTGACTGCAGTGGGGCCAAGATTCCACCCAGTGCTCCTATGAGAACATTAAATTGGCCCCATCGTGTATCTCACTTGATGGACTACAGCAACGTACATGATTTATTAAGATCTATATTCAACAGGGAAATCAATTGAATTGTGGAGAGTATTTATATGAGTGTATCTGTAACAACAGGACCTCTAAGTTAAGGTAGTATTCAAAATCTTATTTTTGGTGCTGCCTGACTTCTTGCTTTCCAAAGACGTACTGCAGTAAGGGAATTTTAAACTCCATTTCCCACTTTATCTACACTAGAACAGTACAGGTATTACCTAACATCGGAGTTTTATCAAAAGCCTCCTTAAAATAAACAAATAAATAAGCCTTCAAATCTGAACGTATTACAGCACAAAATGTACAGAGACGTGAGTAAATGACTCTGTTCTTATTTTTCTCAAACCAATTCCCTGTTTATTTTTAACCCAATTACAAGTGTACTGGCTGCCAGTAAAATTTGGATCCAGATCTTTCTGCTAACTAAATGAAAATGTTTGAATAGTAAAATCAGAATTTCTAACATCTCAATCATGTTGCTTTCTGACTTTTTTAATAACAAAAGTAATTGGGTACATTAAAACTGCAATTCTTCATAGTCTAAGGCAAACATTGTGATAAAATGCCTGTTTCTTTAGGGAAAACTCCAGTATAGGAGGATGAAACCAATAGGATTTTATTGAAATTATTTCAAAAACCTACAGCAGTTAACAGATTAATCTACTTTCTATAAGTTCTTTGGCATTTTAAGTAATTTTATAGAAGAACTGGAGTTCTGTATTCCATTACGCAGTTGCTATACCTCTAATAAGGTTATAACTTTCTTGTCACTTCAAAGAGTTGTGGCCAATGCAGACAAAGCAGATCTTTTAATTTGCTTTCCTATGTCAAAAAGCTGTAGCATTTTACTTATTGTGCTTTTCCCCATACCTTCAGTCACCCTCAAGTGTCTCACTAAGGGGGAGACAGCTGTTGTGCCCCATTGGGGTGGCCTCATTCTCCTGCAACCCTGCAAGGGCAGCGTATGACTGGCAAAGGGTGGGCAGAAGATACCAGCACCCTTCGTATTATCAATGGTGGGAGAAAACAGCCGAACCACAACACAAATCTGCAGATATCCCCTTGGGTGTCCTTCCGAGGTCCCAATCCATGACTGTGCATCACCAGGAGGTGCAGGAGACCACCAGTGGCCATGAGGAGCTGGGATCAGCAGCCAGGGCCGCCTGCACTTCTGAGGCTTCCCTTCCCTAGAAGGGAGCATGGAAACCCTCCTAGCATGGGATAAGGCTGCTCCAAGGTGGCTCCAGGCATGTGCCACGCTCAGGTCTGGGGGTGATGCTTCAGGGTGCACCCAGGATCTCGTACAGGAGGGGACCAGCCATGACCAGCAAAGCATGGTGCATGAAGAGCCACAGTGGTGCACCACAACTCTCCGGAAGGCAGGACCTCCTTTCTGCCCCCCAAAGTGGCCGTCAGGCAGAGACAGAGTGTGTGGAAAGAATGCACAAAGCAAACACTGAGAAGGATTTCAACTTCTGAGAGCAAATACTTCTCTCTCCCACCCAGCCCCAAAACAGAATATTTCCAGGCAAATAGCTGCAGAAAGGGAATAAACTCTGACCACTGCAGGCAACTGTCAGAAATTCTAAGTAATGAGATTTGGTTATAGGCATTTCTTAATGTAGAACAGCAGTAGCAATGAATATGCTGGGACAATGCAGAGTTTTTTATTCTCTTTCTATGGAAGAAAATAAATGGGGAACTTCATATATTCACCAGCTCCAAAGCCAAGAAAAAATAATCATAACCACCCAGCACAACCCCTTGCACAAGCAAGTTGTATAACTTCTTCTGAGTGCTTGATTAAATATTCTTCTAAAAGATGTGCTTTACTTTTGCCATAAACACATCAAGAGATGCTGAATTTACCACATTCCTTGATAAATTATTCCTTTTCTCCCTGCTAAGAAACTGCATCTTCTTTCAGGATTCATTTTATCTAACTTCAATTTGCAGCCATCTTGTTATGCCTTTCTCAGCAAGATTGAAAAATCCCCAGCAAGACTCTTGCTGAAGAGCCGAGCTGCGGTTTTGTTATGCATTAAGCACCCCTACTCCAAGCCATCGCTCAACTTTCCCTTTGATAAGGATTTCAATTTGTTCGCAGCTCCTCACATCATGGCGCTTCACATTCGTGCCACGGCATCTTCTTTGCTGCCCCTCTTCACTGCCTAGCCCTTTCTGTCCTGCCCTTTAAACAATATTCCTGTTTTGCCTAGCGTGCGCTCCCTCGTTTGTGCTGCCGTCCTCCCAAACACCCCATCAGTATAATTTCTCAAGCAAAACTCACATGAAAACTCAGCTGTTAGCTGCTGAAATATGACCTTCTTCTGCGTCTTCCCTGCCTTCAGTAATGGCATTACAGCAATAAACTTTTATAGCAATTTCAGTACTGAGGCCTATTTTAAAAAGCATCAACTTGTTTTAAATCTCACTGATGACTACGCTGTGCACTGGATCACCCCTTGAGGTACCACAGGAAATGCAGACCATCGCCATAATCACTTAGATTCCTATTCCCTTCCCCTCTCCTCGCTGTTACTTTTCCCAGCCGTGGCACCTTCCCACCAGTAAAGGGAAAGTTTTATCCATGGGGTGAACAAGTGCTGCCCTCCCTTCCTCACCCACTTTCTCCCACCTCCATCCGCCTCACCTGGCGACAAATATTTAATGTGATGCCTCGCTCTGTAATATTTTTTCACCTGTGATTTTTTTTTCCGCAGTGGAAAGAAAATAAAGTTTACTAGTTGGATCCTGTGCGTTTTTCTCAACATTACTAGAAGAAGCCAATATTTTACTGACTAAAGGAAATTTATAAACAGCCAATTTCTAAATGAAGCAGATGGCTTATTAAAAATGAGCAGTCATTTCCTTGGCACACAACAACAGTTTTAACTTTTTGTATTATAATATTACTGGCTTTGTGTACGTTACGAGTGAGAAGAGTGACAGTTATCATAGACCCACCATGCTAAGCAACAAAGAGAAAATATCAGTTCTATGGTTCTGTTACAAAATGCAAAGATCCTATTACCCTCACATGCATGCATGTTACAGAAATAAGAAAAAGTTCAAGCTAGTATTGAATTCACAAACAAAAGTGGTTTCAATTACTGCCATACATTTGCAAAACTGGCCCAGACCTTCTGGACAGGAAAATCACACCCCTGGACTTCTAAAAGCATCTGCTGCAGCCCCGGTGCCCCTTCTTCAGCTAACTCAGGGTGAGAACCCTCACCCGGGATGTGGGAAACCTGACTTAGCCTGGGACACAGAAACTTTTTTTATGACTATAATTATGGCTTAGCAAGTGAACAAAAACCTCAGTAATTCTGACAGCCGAAACATGCAGCCTAAACATGCAATCACGAATGAGACAGTCTTAACTTCATAATTGCAAAAATGAATAAAGACACATTTTCTTTTGTGAGGGACAAAAATCTGGAGGACTTTCTTTCACTTTTCATCAAAATGTTCCAAGAAAAGCCTTTTTTCTTCTCCTCGCAAATGTATACATACATATATATTTTTACATATACAGTTTAGAATGCTGTAGATATGACATCAGAATACAGCTTTCATTTCTAAAAGGGTGGGAGATTTGGTTTCTCTCCATTTATCACAACATCTTATCAAAATAATGGAAATGACACTGTAGTCTGTGTCAAAACTTCGCATGGCCAATATTTCCGATGAGATTAAAACAAATTAGAAAACAAGCTTGCCTATTACTCATCCAAGGACCGTAGCTGTTTGTTTAAACCAAACTCCTTTGCTCAATCCTGAAACTTTTGAGATTTTCTTTTCTTCATCAGTGCACAGTATGAAACAAGCAGCTTTGAATACATTTGTTTTAAACTGCCACATAGAGAATATTAATACATCTATATCTAGATTAAAGGTATGATAATTCATCATCTGTAATCACTATTTGGATCTTCACAATTACAGAACAAGCAAGCATTAGCCTCTAGAAGTACATTTGGCAACAAGGTGATCATTGCAAAAACTACATGCACGCCAGCAAGCTAGCAGTGTTTTATGGCCAAGTATTTCCGTGTTTGTTGATTATCTAGCATTTAAAGCTTCCAGAGACTTTAATCAGCAACTTGCCACGGCAGAGGAAAGAAGTATCACCTTAGTCACAAATCTATTTCTGTAATGGATAGCATACCCAATCTTCTCAGGTCATCCTACACCATACTTTTCTAGAACTACATTGCTGACACTATCATAAGATACTGGTATATTTAAGCTAAATCTGAGGATTTCAAAAGACTTGCAGAGAAAGAAACCCCAGGACTTTCTACAACTGGGTCTCTGCCTTGACACTATGAATAATGAATTTGCAGTAATTTCATTTAGAGAGAAACAGAGAAAAAGGTCACTTCAAACATGGGAAATTAGGCTACGTGATTCTATGAGAAATTGTGTTGAAAGGATTTGTTTCTTCAAAAAATAAAATAAAAGAGCAGCCAAAATATTAATCTTGTTCCACAGATGTTTGATAAAGCAGAAGACATGAAAGGAGCAGCCGGCCTGTAATAGATACACTGCCACATCCAGCCCGTGATTCAGCTAGACAAAGACAACACATACACGCAGACTGCACTTTTCTTCAGCTGTTGCCTCCCTTCCGCAGGACGTTTCAGGCTGGCAAACACTGCAGCTCTCCAGTGCCACACCAAAGGAAACAGTGTGGGCTCCCACTGCTGTCAGATTGTGCCAAAAATAGCTGAAGACACTGTGGCATTAAATTGCCATGTTTTCCAGCAGAACAGCACGGGGCAACAGAGTACCAGGAGCTCCTGACACATCACACATACCGGGATTTTATTTTTGGAGTGCCTTTAGCCAGCAGGACAGCACCTAAGGACATTTCTAACATCCACATTTTCCCAGATCATCCTCTTTAACCAACAGTATTTTTAGAGGCTGATTTGTGCCTGCACATCCTTTAGTAGCTAGCCTCTCCTGTGATAAAACATCATATTTTCTGTCTGCTAGCTACTCTCCGCTCTAAATGTTGTGCATTGAACATGCTGGACAACATTTGTCCACAGTAACAGCTATTGTCTTAAAATATTAGCAATGTAGCAAGCACCTAATTGCTGTACTTGGTCTAAAAGCAGAAATAATATCCCATCTGAGCTGAATTAGATGGCAGACAGTGACAAAACCAAGAGGGTCGGTGTGTGTGACAGTGCACTTGATTTATTGCCTCAGATTGTACTCAGTAAAAGGCAGTGTCAGTATTCATTTTCAGGTGACAAAACGTATAAAGAGGTTATTATAAGGACTCCAACAAGCTTCTACATGCCTGATCTGTGAGAAGATAGCACTGTGAGGTGTCACATAGGAGCAGGGCAGACACACAGGAGATGGAGAATAACTGCCCACTGAGGAGCTTCCCAGCATGCAGCTGAGAGCTGCATCCCCCGAGAGCTGTGTACACCCAAAACGCAGACTTTCAAAGCTATTATCTAGTCCTGAGGCACTTCAACTGTTGAGAATGAAGTCCCCAAGGCATGCAATATTTCGCTTCTAGGCAAAAAAAAATAAAATAAAATAAAATAAAACCATGTTCAGAAATGAAGAGCTCAGCACTGAGCAGATGCCTGATTCCCATCAGGACCAGCACGTTGCGCTCCCTTGTCTCCCCCTGTGAAGCCTGACAAGGTCACGCACGCCCCAAGCACAGCACAACGTGTACCGATCAGTTCATTCACGCGGGCTGTCAAGGAAAGCACGCTCAGATCCCTGCCACTTACAGCAGCCATTGCTCAGAGCACGATCCCCAGCATCCCACTCCAGGATCCTCAGAGGTGAGCCACGAGCAATAAAAGTCAACGGCAAAATCTCAGCAGAGTCACAGAGCTTCACATTTGTCTCTTTTATTCTCTCGGTGGGCCACTAAAAAAACACAGTTAGTCAGTGAGGTTGGGTTTCACCCTGCCTAATTTCATCTGCCTGAAGGTTAAGCACCTGTTCAAGGGGATGCTGTCAACACAAGGAGAGAGGTGCTTCCAGGGGATGACTTATCCCATGCAGGCAGCATCAGACAACTCATCGTCTCCTTCTCTGAGTGATTTGGGCTATGTCTGTACTGCAGGACAGCCCCTGGGAAGTGCTGAGGCACCTGAGGCTCCCTCCTAGCCCACGGGCTCAGGTCGTCCTGCAGAAGCAGCCAGGGCACACAGAGGGACAGCAAAAAGCCCGGCTTCACCCGGAGATGCACTTGGGTTGCAGCTGGTGGAGACGTGAGGATCGGGACCGCAGAGTGTACTGCACTGTTGTATATTGTAACATAAACACAGACTGGATTAATAGCTTGCACGAGGACCCTTTCAGACAGATAATTAGGGGACATGAATCCAGAATTTAATGATACATAACTTCATGATACTTTTAATGGCAATTATGAAACAATACCCCCAAATTGCACCTGAATAAACCTTGAGCAAATCTATCCTCATCTTTCAGACTGAACTCATGCTAATGACAAAGAAATGTTTGATTATGATGACATGTATACTTACTTTGCCTTTTAATTTAGTATACTACAATAGCTTCTACACAAATATAGCACTTAAAATAGCTATGTTACAAAGTTAAAAATAAAGATATACAGGAGTGTGTGAAAGTGTGACTACTACTGTAAATATTTCCCAGCTTCCAAATTGTTCCTCAGATTTCACCATATTTCTTGTTACAAGATATTTATCTTTTTTAATTCAAGGTCCTAATTCATCTTCACTGAAATTTTTCTTAATGGGAACTTAACATAAATAAGAAGAAAGCTAGTCATAGTTGTCTTTTTTTTTTTTAATCTAGATTTGGCCAAATTAGAGATGAAAAGAAGCAAAGAAGCTTCCTTACCATTCTGTTTTACTCTCTTTTCTAAAACTTTGGTCTTAAATGTCATTACTTTTCAGAACTGCTATATGAAACTATGTCAGAACTAGGAGCAAGCAAACGTTGCCTTCAGATTCATAGCATGAAAATAGTGGCATTTAATGTTACAGCGTTGAGTTACCTTTGTTAGTGCTTTGTTGCCAGGATTAGGTCTTTAACACTATGCCACCCTAACATTTTGAGAACTCTTCACAAAATGAATGGTATTTTGCATATTACAGACTTTACTGAGGATCACAAAGAGGTCTTGCTGTTTCTGCACTTGTCTCAAGTTTCTTATTTATGAGGTTAAGCATGGAGCTATCTGCATGATGTAAGGTAGGTTAGAGAGGAGATGTGCACCATCAAAAAGTGTATATTCAGTTGTAAATACTTGCTAAAGAAAAGACTTCAGATTGTACTAGAATAGCTACTCTATCGTAAAATGGGAATTTAACTAATGTGCTTTGTTTTATAAAAACACAAGATAAACCTAATAGATGTCTAACATACAACAAACAATGAAATATGGGCTGAAAACCAACTATTCTAAGCAAATACAAAATATTCTCCCAGAGCTCTCTTCTGTAATGCCAGTTTAGCTAACCAATTTATCTTAGTAAAGAGTGTTGGGACCTTCATGGCCTCTGAGAGAACAAAAGTATTTGTTCAGCTCCCTCATCCACCCCATTTACCAGGTACAGCCCTGTCACTGAGCTCCTGGTCCCAGATAACCCATGTCTGTACCACTGAAACGCTGTCCTAACAGTCTTACCTAACCCTTTCCTGATATGAAACTCCTACAGGAGTGAGCCAAGAGAAATAGTGAGTTTCAAGATTCTTCTCTTACTACCAAAGTTTGCCTTTTGAGGAAAGTTGGGCAGCAACGGGAGACTCTTCCCTTTATTTCTGCCCATCCCTTGCTTATTTGGAGGCTGGATGACTCCTTGATGAGCCTCTTCTCCAGGTCAGGTCCATTTCAGAGCTGTCAGTCTGGTGGCACCTTTGGACTGTATGGTCTCCTCCTCCCCAGAGATGCCTGCTCCCCAATAAATAGGACGGCCTTGGCAGAAAAAAGATAGTTTGACAAAGTGCCTGACCAGTTCTGTCAGTAGTGGCAGTGGTGGCTAATCCTGAACAAGTGCAAATTTCTGGTACATGGATTGACTCCACAGAAAGGTAACACTCTTTGGCTTTGTTGCTTATGTCCACTGTCTTCACCACATTGAACTTGATGAACAAGTGCTATACATACCTGGATTACGGTATTGCTGTCCTCAGCACATCAGCAGATGTAAAAATCTCTCTCATTTGCTACTATCACTGTGTGTGTGCTGCATCACACATACACACATGCTCTTGCCCAGAAGAAAAGCAGAAGCCCAACTGCTGTGGAGCTGAGCCCCTTATAAAACTTTGCCTATGAAACAATCCAAGTAGGAAGGCAATCGGTTCTAGCACCTAGGGAAATAAGGAAAATAGCTGCATATATTGCCTTTATAGCTTGAAGAGGATGTTTCCTCTTTGGGGGATGTAACCAGTACGGAGCCATGCAGGGCTGCCCCTGGACTGGACCCACTATCAGTTAATCTCTTTGAACCTTTGTCTAGCAGATGCTGTATGAAAAAAAAAAAAAATCTACCTACAGCATGTACCATCTTGGGTTCACTGGAGTGGTGCTGATTTACTGTGTCTGGCCAGTGAATGGTACATGGAGCCAGGCAAGCTTTTGCAGCCACGCAAGAAGCAGGACAGACAGGAACCCGGTGAGGCAGATCACTCTCAACAATAGCCTCTAATGCAGAATGAAGTGGCAGAAACAGTACATTATGGATATTATTGTCATTATCTCTTGCTACCTCTAATAGGTTTTTATATCATTTTGCTCATTTTTATGGCTTGCTGGCTCAGAACAGAAATTCTTCGTAATTCACTGGAAGAAATGCTTGGTTTCAGCTCCCCTTGTTCTAACCGTCCCCTGAATGGATGAAACAGGGCTGTGACCGCTGGGGTAGAACAACACTTCCTTGCATGGGTCACACTAAGACATTTCTAAAGCATGATATTTTTTATACACATAGGTATAAAGGAAGCTTCTTTTTACATTTCTTTTGGGCTACATTTTTTTTTCATTTCTTTATGCTGATAAAAAAAAATACAGGAAGGCATAAACTGGGCAAAGCCTGCTCCTCATGAAGCTGCAAGGAGAGATTCAGCAGTGAAAAATCTCAAAAGACTGTGTAAAATGGTTACACAAACCCCTGGACCAATACCTGTAGGGTTTTCCCAGAAGAGAGTTGATAATATGCCTCTTGCAAACTGCCTCGGGAAGTGGAACAGAATGGTACCTCATTATAGAAATATTATAAATTGTTCCAGCATTTTTTATCATCTGAAAGTGAATCTTCTTCTATGCAAAGGCTCACAACAGGTTAGCAATCTGCATTATGATAGAAAACCCACTGTAAATAGAAAATAATTTAGCTATCAGCGAAATCACCACTGCACTGGGGGGTGTGCCAGGAGCTGCATAGGGGCAGCTCCAAGGAGCAAGTAATGTGTGCTGCTTTCTAACATTTCCCTCGGTAGTTTATTGTTCTTCTCATGTATTTGCTGATACAAGCAATGTCCTGTGTTCCTGTGTGCTCTGCTGAGACACACACCCTGAGAAGGGTGCACAGAGTCGGGGGAAAAGTAAGAGGGCTCCACTCTAGGGATGCAGAAGGCCAAAGGGAGCGTATCCTGGGCTGCACCAAAAGCTGTGTGGCCAGCAGGTCAAGAGGTGATTCTACCCCTCTGCTCTGCTCTCAAGAGAGCCCACCTGAGTGCCGTGTTCAGCTTTAGGGTCCCCAGCACAAGGACATGGAAATATTAGAACAGGTCCAGAAGAGGACCATGAGGATGACCAAGGGGCTGGAGCACCTCTCCTATGAAGACAGCCTGAGGGAGTTGGGGTTGTTCAGCCTGGAGAAAAGAAGGCTCTGGGGAGACCTGGGAGGGAGGTCTGAGATGAGAGGGAAGCAGCCTGCCACAGGTACGGGAGAGAGCAGGATTACAGCTGCCAGCATGTTAATGGACACCTGTAGTGCGGGACACTAATGAATATTGCTTGCTAAATAAAATAAAATTTAGCTATTGAGTGCCATAACAGAAAGAGACAATTCCAGGTGCCACACCAACTGCTGTTTCAAACTGTTAAGTCCTTGTTAACCTGCCCACACATTTGTCTTGCCTACCCCACTCATACCTTTATTTCTCAGTATTCTGCTGGCCCTGTTTTTATTACATCCAATAAGTATTTTTCAAAATGGTGTGTGTTTTGTTTGTTGTGGGAAGGAAACAAGAATCACTGGGGAATGCAGGTGAATTTTCCACATCACCTGCTCTGGGTTCTTTTCTAGATCATTCATTATTTTCCTAATGTCTTTTCTTAATTTTTAAGATAAGTACAGTCAATTCCTCACAATCTCTCTCCTTTAGAGATTTGTTTTATGCCGTCTATTACTCACATTGTCCCTTGCTAACCCCTGTAGTCCCGCTTCCAGCTGGGCTGGGCTGGGATCGCTCCAGATGTTCCTGATGAGGTCCAAGCAGAAGTGTCCTGGGTGACTTGACAGACGGCAGTCACACACCGTTTGCTCTCTCACTCCATCCCCTAAAGGACCGTATACGTGGACATGTGTATGTGTTCAGTGTTAAGCTTTTCTAGGAGTTTATACATCATCTCTAAATGTTATTATGCCACTTAGACAAGTACAAAGGCTTGTACTCGAGAAGGAAGATAGTAGGCTTGGGATTATCCTCATTTCCTGTGGGTGTTCAGTCTAATCTTAGACAGGCTGTCAAGAAATCTCTATTTCCAACACAGTCAAACGTAACCTTTTTCTGTAGGAAGTTCTGTTATGCCAGAGACACAGAATCCTTGAGCACAGCCTTTATCACGAAGCCTTAGCTAACACCATGTACAGGATGAATCCCAGCCATCGGAAGCCTGGAGGTCCAAAGCCTTGAATTTTATTTGGATTTCTACAGATTGGTTTGTGGAAAAGAAAAGCTATAGGTCATGCAGGTTCGTGTTGCTGTGGCAGACCGCTGTTTTCTGTGCTTGCTGGGGCATCCAGAGTGCCAAGCCTTCCCACGCAGGTTTACTCATGTCACTGCCTGCATGAAAACTGATTCACAGGGAATGGGTTTTGAGGCAGAGGCAGCATCCTCGGGATAACTGGAGATGGTAGAAAGCATTATATACTGCTTTGCTGCTATGCAAGAGCTTGTTTGAAGTATCTATTATCTGTTGTCTAACCAGCCTCAATGGCTGCAAATGTAAGTTAAATAAGGCAGAAAAGAGAATTGATCCTTCAGGGACTCTACAAGGGTGCCATGGGGAACACTGGCAGCTCCTTGATATACTCCTCAGGGCTTATGCTGTTAAATACTGCACACAATACAGGCTCACACTCTGCTGCTTTTTAAGGAGGACCAAAAGGTACACAGTTTGTTATCCCTCTTTGGCAATTGGTGTCACTATAATGCTTCCTACCCATTTCTCAGAGACAACATCCTGCTACACAGCGCTGCATTTATTCTGGACTGACTGTACGTAAGTGAAACCATCAGCACCAAAGAAGTAACAGATATATCAGTCAAATGCTGTTTTCTTCTCCGAGTTCTAGAAATTTGGTGGGCATATACCTATACGATTATTACTTTGGGATCTTTTATTTATTTCAAGAACTGTAAGCTTATGTGAGAGTTTGTTTCTCAGATCCATATTTGAATGTTTTGCTTTTTGTGTTGTTGTTGTTGTTGTTTTTCTATATATATTCATGTTTTGCAAAAAGAGATAGTGAAGAACCTCATTTTTTTTCTTTCACGCTCCCCCTACCAGAGTGGATGCTGAAAGTTTGATTTCATCTGTTGAGACTGCTATTAACAATACATCAAGGCCACACACCACTGGTAGCTTGCTCATGAATACCACAAAAACAGTAGAAGCACATTTTTAGACTGTTGGTTTCTCATACCACTGTTTTTCTCTTCTAAAACTGAGACTAAATTCTGATGAAAGGGATGTACATATGTAATTGCTAGACAACAGCTCACACGTACAAAGCAATGGATCTGTGCCCATAGATTTCTTCCAAATGTCAGTAAATGTACCAGCCTATGTGCATCTTTCTTAGACTTAGTGCTATAGTATTTTTCAGAAGTGAAAATACCCGTCAATGCTGTTCATAAATCAACCAGCTATAATTTTCAGCCTCAACAGTGGTACAGAGTGATAGATACAATACGTTGCCAATCTAGTTTCTTGATCACAGTTGACTGTCTTGGACAATGCTGTGAGTACTAAGAAAACAAAGCATTTCCGTTTCATAGTAATGCCATGGTACTTTAATGACAGTGAGGGTTGTTGCTGAGAATCCTGCTTATAAAACTGACTTCATACAGTTTCATCCTAGGATACATTTTTCACATTATAATTATCTAATCATACATTCATTCAACATGAACTTTGCCTTCACATGAAAAGATACAATATTATACGGTTTAAAATAAAGGGTGGAACTGCAACCATATATATTATTTTTGCTTGCAATACTAGAATACATACAGTCATGCCAGCTTTTGAGAGGAAGCAAGAATTAAAAATGTGTGTTATGAAATGCATTTCATGTGAATAAATGTCAGAACGGCATACAATTTCACCCCTTGACTAAGCTAAAGAACTCATTTAATACAGTAAAATGAAGCTATATATATTACAATAGGGAAAATATTAGGAAAGTATCAAATTCTGATTATTATTACCTGCTATCCTACAGAGACTGTCTAAAAATGAAGGCTTCCATTTTCTTGTTTTCCTATTTCAACCAACTATCCATTCAGTTCACTTTTAGAAATCATATAGTTTGAGAAAGCTATACTGGGGTGGCAGATATAGCTCACGGATGCCTATGGGTGAGCTTGTAATGCAGAGTTGTTAAATCAAGAGAGCAGATTTTAGGAGCAACACTGCGCATTACAACCTCTGCATCACACAGCCCCGTGCCGTGACTGCAGAGATACTGCAGGGTGAGAGCATACCAAAGGTACAGCCCTGTTTACAAGCCCTTCACAGTACTTTGCTAGTAAAAATTATGGCTAGATGGCAAGGAAAATATATATATATATATTATGTTGTACCATATTAACAAAATTTCCTGCAGCAGTGTATTTTTCCAAGGATTAGCAGACTCTGAAATCTGCTGTGCATTTTAAAGGTAAGGAGAATAAGCTAAGGCATCTGAAGATGTACAGCAGGTAGCTAATTTGGGGGTCCTTTCCCTGCGTATATCTGGGAAAGCCAAACATAAGTGCTCACAGTAGAAGCCCCATTTTGGAAGCTTTTTTCCACCAAAAGGAGGCATGTGACAAGACTATCTATGGACACTAAATGCATTTATGAGATGTGAAGAAGCTAGAGAAAATCGTTTGATTAGATAGGAAAGCACTCTGAGTTTAGCTGTTCCCTGCATGACCCTGAATCCTGTTAAATCTGCTAGGTAAGAGCACAAAGAGTTAAATAATCTCATTTACTGAAGCCTCAGGTGCTCAACTTGCTCAAGGGTGATACAAGAGAGACTACCTAGCCAACGGCTATTTATGCCTTCCTCCTCATCCACTTGCACTGAAATGTTTTTTCCCCACTGCTGAAGGCAGTTAGGCATGATTTTCCCTGCACCTGCTTTGGGGACTTGCACAGCTCTGTCACCAGTCCAGCTGCACAGGGGGAACGCTTTAAGAAACTTGGGTTTCATTGTTTAAATATTTTAAAGTGTTCATTGGGGTAGGTGAGATCAGATCTCGTCCTCAGAGCGAGTGAGACCAAACAATGGCTGATAAAAGATATGAGCGTGTAGGAAGGAATGGACTTCTTCCTTACAAAGAGGAAACAATATAGACAGACACCGCTTTCTGCTGGAAAGAAAAAAAAAAAAAGCGCCACATATGCAAAATTGGAAGATGCCTAGGGGAAAAGACAAAGTTGATATCAGTGCGAGTGGCATCTTGGGGAAAACCCCAGCTGACAGAAGGAGGCTGCATAGAGGGACAAGCGCTGGGAACTACTAGACAACTGACTGGCACATATGTGGTTTCTGGTGATTAAAATGAGCCATTTAAAAACAGACCTGCTTGAAAAGCAAAAAAAAAAAAAAAGTAAATGACATTGTACTGGATGGAACAGCTACCAGATGGTCCAGTTACCAGCAGCCACTAGATTTTGTTTTTGTCTTTTTAAATACACACATACACTCACATGAGCAAACGCTCATGGGCCAAACCGGACTGTAAAAGCCATCTGGCACTGCCTGTGCAAGTTTACTACACTGCAAAACCTCATTCTCTCTGGCATTATTTGTGGTTAGAGGACTAATTCTAGTTTCAGCCAGGCAACTAGGCTGCAGTCTGGAACAGGAGAATCAGAGGGCATGGAAAAAAAGCAGGGAGCCATGCTCATCTGTGAAGAGGCAACTTCCAAAAGGAAAATGAACTTTACTTTCTCTGTTCCTAAAGTCAGCAATGGGATGGTAAAAAGAATATTCCCCTTATTCTTCACTTCAATTTAAGACCCATAAAAGCTCCCACCTTCTATATAAGGCAGAGCTCCACGATCCTTTTCCAGATAGGATTTTTTTTTTCAGTTACCCACTACTATCTTCTGTCTTCTCCAACTCCTATCCATTAGGACAGACATCACAGCACTTAATGAGTTTCTATTCTCCAGTCACTCATCTACCCCTAATTCAATTCCACTTCCCTGCTCTGGCACCTTAAGCAATGTGTGAGCATCTTCTGGTATACCCTAAAACAAAGGAGACAGTATCTGCCACCCTGCAAAAATAGCATTTGATCCATCATCACAAAGCATTAATAAAACATGCTTTTACTACAACATTTCCTCTATATCTTTTTTCTCTGATTTTTAAGGAAGATGTTTAATGATGTGCATTTCTAAAGGAGCTCTTTCTGGTAGTAACTGGGCATAATTTTTATAAAACAATCAAAGTGGTAAAAAAGATGTTGAAAATCTTGTACATATCGTTGTACTAGAGAACATATCTTTGCCATGGGGTCTAATCAGGCAAATGACTCAACATTGTCAGAATTCCATTTCATGAAATAATTTCCTTAGCTGCAATGCAGAATTCTGGTATGGGCAGGTGTTGTTTTTTTTGGTGGTGGTGATGGGGTTTTTTTGGTGGGTGGTTGTTTGTTTGGTTTTTTTTTTGATTTTGGAGTAAATAAAAAAAAAGAAAAAAAAAAGAAAAAAAAGAAAAAAAACAAGCAAACAACAAACTTCAAGTCTATAAGTGTGCATCAACAATCAGTAGAGAACTAGTTTTCCATCATGCTGTATGTCTGCATGATGTTAGGTGCCTCTTCCCTCACAGATGAGACCTGTATCTGAGGATGCAATAACTGTGCTCCAACACTGTTGCTAGAGCAATGCCCTGGGCTCAAATCGAGGCTTAACACACAGTACAAACACAGCCCAAAATAAATGCTTGGCCCACTTTACCTTACAGTCCCAGAAATTCACTGGCGAAGCTTTGAACTGCATGAGCATGATATAGGTCTGAGGTACAGAGTGTACTGACAAAGCCTGGAGTACTGCAATCAATGTCTAAGGTACTGACGTTGCCATACAACCCACTTGTGAGGGCAGAGAGCCTCGGTTTTATTGAATTTATCTATATAGACTTGCCCTTCCTGTACTTCAAGAAATCTGAAGTCACTTAAAACTGTGGCTGAGGCCGTTTACACAGGGGCTGCATGTGGTTCAGTTTGTTTTCAATATTCTGAGGTGGCAATGTAGAACTCTGAATTAGGAGGTTATAAAATTTATGAGTCTTCAATATAAGAAGAAAAAACTCGTGAAGTAGATAGTGGAAGCTGCAAATTCCCTTTTAAAAGGCTGCTAACAATTTGTAACCAATTCAACCCAAAATGTTCCTGGGAGAATACCACATCAGGTGAAGTGTTATGGAGGACCACTTATTGCTACATAAACCATTGTAAAATTAATTCAGGTTACAAAAAAAACCACAGAAATGCTCTGATCACAAAAGATGACACCTGTAATGTATTTTAGCCATTTTCCCCACAAAAACACTCAGGAAAAGTAAACAAAGCTTATATGCTAAACTACTCTAAGCTTTTATTATGATAATTCTTTGGGATTTGCAGAGACAGATCCATCTCCAAAGGTCTGGGTATCACTTCACCAAATTTTAGAGCAAAGCTACGAATTCTACAGGACGATCTGAAACCCACAAAGCCTTCACACTTATTTACAATGCCTTTGATGGAATTTCACTCATGGAAGATAGCTCTTCAAAACTTCTTGCTATAAGACTAGAGGATGACAAATGTATTTCTCTGCCTTAGTTCCCAAGAAGCTGCACACAAAAACGTTCATGAGTCAGACTGGAATTTTTCAGCCCTTTCACAACACAATTGCAATCAAAAAGCGGGCTGGACATCTCAGTTCTTGAACTTGTAATAACCATTCTGCTTAAAAACAGTACCACTAAAAATACACCTTGTATCAGATTTGATGTATTTTAATGATTTCTGGTTCACTGGGACTCAAACAGATGGAAAACACAAATTTGCTGACAGTACTGTTGCATATAGCTGGTCATAAGAATTAACAGACACTCCTTTTGATTTGTAAATTTTGGACAAAACTATCCATTGGGGTGTATTGTTAGACACCCCAATTATTAGCAAGCCCTACCAAAAATATGAAGTCTCTCTTCCTAAGGAGGATACAGTCAGACACACCATAGCACTGCATGTGTTCTTTTGCTCCTGAATTTCAGGTTACCCCATATGCCACCTCCCACTAAAGCACCAAGTAGTGCTCCCCCTAAAAAACAAAAATAAATAAATAAAAGACATTCATATCCACAGTAACCCCCACAGTTCTGCAGTCATCTGTCTTGCCTTTTCTGCTTACAGTGATGGGGCATTTTGTGGAGAGGGAGGAAAGGGTTAAAAGAAAAACTACCTAATCTTCACTCACACATTTGTCACCTTCCCCAAAATAGCTGTAGAATTTGAGCATAGTATGCCATTTGCTTCCCTGACAGGTTAATCCATTTATTATTCATCCGTTCAATGAAAATACTGAGTCTCCATGCTAAGAACAAAACAAAACCTCCAACAACACTGGTTCTCTTTAAATCATATTCATAATCTTGCACAATTTGTCTTCAAATTCAGGTTTATTTTTGAAACCTAAGTCAGAAGCAGGACACCTATTTCTTCAGATTTCGCATTGTTGCCTCTAGCCACATTTATGGAATGTTTTCTGGGTTTTGCAAAATTATTAGCATTTCATTACCTGCTTCTGCAACAGCGACGTATCTACTGTGAAAAGGTCACCCAAAAGTTAATGAACCTGATGCTTAGCCAAACTGCTTCTCTCCTGTGGGACAAGAATTTTCACAAAAGTCTGCAAGGCTCATCTTGAAATGTTTCCTGAGCATGCTCCAAAACAAGAATGGATAGTAAGTCACCGAGCAAATCTGTTTCCTTTTCCCAGGCAACTGGCTCTGCTGAGCCTTCTGCAAAAACATGGAGCTCAATTCTCAATGGCAGCATTTCTAAAGGAAAACCACAGCAGTGTTTCAAACCAGCCACAGAAGTATTATGACCACACAGCTATTCAGAACAGTTACATTCCCTTCCTGTCTTCATTTCTTCTGGAGAATTCACTGTCTACATTAGAAACACCTCTCTTGATGCACAACATATTCTTTTCCTCACATATTCATCATGTTAGAAGACTGGATTCATGATCCATTCCGGTAGTACGCCTAGATCTTTCTCTTCCTCGGGCATTTCCCAATGATAACAACCTTAGGTACAGGAGAATTGTACAATATCACAGTTGGAACTATTGAATTTCATCCCGTTCCTCTTATTCAGTCATCATTTCCATATTATATCCCAGCCTTTTTCTCTGTGAATGGCGTCTCCCAACTCTGGCTTATTAACAGAAAGTATTAATGAAGGCATGAAATGGGAAACGCTCCATGAATAATATTTGATTCTCTCTCCTGATACTTCCTTTACCAGCACTGATGACTGTTGCCATGTTTACAGTATTGCAGGTCCCTCGGGTAGCCTCTACTCCACTGCTTTGCACTTTGGTACCATGCTGAATGTTTGCTTTTATCAAGGGATGACATCAGAGAAGACCAGAAGAATCTACTGTTAGTGAGCCTTTTTGTGTTATACCACACTTGGCCATTCTTAGGTCCAAATATCAGAGAAAAATTTGTGGCCATTTATTGCACAGTTAGTTGTAGCTCACAATAACCTTTGTGGAACCTGACAGTGACTCAAATGTAAAACACTGCAGGTAGATTGTGAATCTGATATACTACCAAGACAGAATAACTGCATCAACAAAATGGTGGAGAAGGGTCACTAGATGATTGGTTTTTGTTTGTTTGTTTGTTTTCTTTTTTGTTGGTTGTTTGGTTGTCTTTTAACAATTTGTTGTTGCACAAAGGAATACATTCAAAAGGAAAGAAAAAAGCACGTGAAAGATGAGGGCAGTTGTTTGGGTGTTGTTCGGCTTTGCATTATAGGAAAATCACTCCAACTAGAAAAGGGGTGTTTTGTCTTTTACTCTTAGAGGAAGTGATTACAGCATTAAATGTCTGTAGGCTAGAAACTAGAAATAGTGCAAGAGACTTGAGTTTAAGGGATGTTAATTCAACTGAATGCAAAATCTGCTAGACTGTGGTGTCTGGATTTCATTTACTGATAACCAGTTGCTAGTTCAAGTGAGCTGTGATTCCCATCTACATCAGGCACTCAGTTCAAACAACGTCATTCTTAAAAGAGAGACTATGTTCTCTGATGCTCTCACCTCATGATTAGGAGTTGATGTTGCCCATGTAAATGAGGTATGGAATTTAATAAAAGGTATTTTTCTGACAAAAAGCCAGATTAACAACAAGGGAAAATTGTAATGGGACTATTGTTTTGCGGGGAAGAAACCCAAACAAGTTTGTAGGAACATCTGGTCACCACCAGGAGAAGACTAGGCAGCTCCAGAAAACCCCAAAGTCAAAAGATCTGTGGTGTGCCTTACTGGTCCAGAGATGTTAGTCTTGTCTCTTATATACTCCACAACTGTCCTTCCAAGTTGGTTATTGGTTATTTGGGGCTCAGGAAAAAGTCTTTCTCTTTCCTTTGAAACATCCTGGTACCAACACAGGCCAATATAGGAAAGGAAATTGGGGTGGTAAAAAGCTTCCTCCATCTGCATTACCAAATCCTGATCTCTGCCCTCGTAGAGGCCTACCTGGGCCTACCTACAGCTGGGGTAATCTTTTCCATGGTTTCCACAACATCAGTATGGGATAACAGCTCACAGAACTGCTGAAGGTTAATTGGTGTTTGAAATGCACCTTGGAAATGTATTATATTTGTGGAGGTGTTGCTTTTAGGGCCAGGAATTGCAGAGGCCCTACAGGGCTTGATCAGGTTCAAGCCTTGAGGGACTGCATGGGCAACAGTCAATTTGTAGGATCACAACTATTCAGGCTCCTCCAGAGTGCTGTGATCCAACCTCTTCATCAAAGCAGGGTCAGCTGTGAGATCAGACCAGGTTGCTCAGGGTCTTATTTTCTTGGGTCCTGAAAACCTCTGAGGATGGAGGCTGCACAAGATGTCTGGCCAAAATGAGTGTTTTAAAACATCTGTTGTCTTGCCACAGAAGAGCAGTTTTCCTAGGCCTGAATATCGCACTGTTTTTAAGTCAGCAGGCATTCCTACTTATCTGTCTTGACAGAAGTCATCACCATGGCATCCAAGCACCTGGAACAATTACCTAAGGGACAATATGGAAATTGCAAGGCAGCTCCCAGCACAGCTGAGAGGATTCAAGGGCAATGTAATGCCCAGTGCATCTGCAGGCTTGCAGGGCGTCCCTGGCTAGCAGCATGCTATTATTTCACCGTGAGTCAGGGTGATGCCACTGTGGTGTGAAACCTCCAGCTGTCCACCTGCCGTGCATGCAGACTGCACTTCCCAAGCTACACTTTTCTCTGTATCCGTCACTATAACTACACCAACTCCACAAGACCCTTACTGGACTTCCTTACCTGAGCAAAATTAATGTTTCATATTCTGCTTTCAACCAATAGGCGTAATGAATCTATGCAGGTTCATTTATCCTGGTGGACTGCATGCCCTTAGCGTAATTGTTTAACTTAGCTGTAACTTAACTTAATTTCCTAATAATCCTCATCAAATTTCCTCAAGCTGTCAGAAAATGGACCATACTTAAACAGCAGATTCTAGGTATTAATACTCCAGAGCAAATGGCAGTTAAACAATGAAAAAAATATATTATTTTCTTGCCACTGCCAACAGACAAGCAAGAAATGAGGTATTTTAGCTTCTTTGTGTCCCTCAGACTGCAAGGCTAAAATCTAAATACCTGTTGGGAGAAGACTTACTTACGTCTCTCACAATTTCAAAGAGAAATTCAAATTTCCCACAGAGCTTAGGCACAAGAATTCATTCATTTCATATGAAACCATGCTCTGCTGTACATTTTGGTATGCAAAAGAGGTCTCAGAATGGGGCAGGAGAAGGCGATGTTGATACTGAAATAATTTAGACAGAGCTGCTTTGCAAGACTGGCACTTACACAGCAGAGAGCTCAAGGACTTACTGACCTTGGGTATGTTGTTGGCCAATTGTTCCACAAGGAAGGGACATTAGATTGCTTGGACATAACAAGCGAGGCAGAGACTTAACCACAGGCATGCAAATACCTGTATTTTTTCTTGTTCGTATCATCTGTTTACAAGATTCATTTGAAATGTTAATGTCACATTCACTCCGGGTGCTAGAGCACAGAAATTTATGAGGTCTGAGCACTGGCATATTAAGTAACGTGTAAGGTTCACAATAAAAAAAACTAATATACAGAACTCAAATCACGTTTTGATTTTGAGGCTTGGGAGTTCCTGCATGTAATTGAGAGCTAGGGATGAGAAAGGAACAACGATGGCTTGTGGAGCGATAGACTTCCTAAGCTGTGCTCTTAAAAATACTTTGATGACTAAGGAAGCACTTAAATGTTAGGGGAGATTTGGAAGGAGATCTTACCTAGCTCCCACTCAGAACACCCGACGCAAAGCCGTAACAGCTTTCTGAATAAAGAGAGTTTATGTTTGCCCACAGAACTTTTCTGAAGTTCAGACGAAAAGTAGATATTGCCACCTGCTGACAAAACGGAGGGTAGCAACGCGGGTGTGGAAAAGAAGCGTTTGCGGTGAAATTCAGGCTCTGCTGAAATCAACGGGAATTTTGCCATTGACTGCACGAGAGTCCGGACACCACCTGTGCTCTTAATTTGCCTGGCCAGCCAAACTAAGAAGTGCATTCATCAAAGCCCAAAGCCGAACACCTTTTCTGTGGAAGAAAACAGCTGGCAGAACAAGAAACATATTCAGCCAGCAGGTCTCAAGTTCTGTCAGCTTCAGCTCATGAGCTCACCTTGATCAAGTGATGGGGAGCACCTGATAAATGGGGCCCCACAGCAGTGTGAGGACCCGTTCGAGGTCACCGTGCAGACACCTTGCAGCTCTGCACCGCAGCCGGATCTCTGATGAGCAGGGAGGCTCCTCTACAAGCTCAGAGAAGGTGCAAATGCATCCAGTGTGGCCATAGCTGCTCGCACACGCAAGGCCTGAACTACAGCACACCTGTTTCACTAGGCACAGAGGGCAAGAGCAGGGATTCAAGGACCCCATTCAGCTCTAAGAGGGGCTGCAGCATGGCGCAGCTCATTAGCTGCCAGAGGATCCACAGGGAAGGGGATTTATAAATGCCTCCACCACTGAAGCAGCTTCAAAATTCAGCTAACATCTTCTTAAACACCAAAGCTAACCATTTCTGTGTACACTTAAGGAAAGCAGACTATATCCAAGTAGACAACAATGTCTTATTTTACCAGGGCTATCAGGCAATCATTACTTTATGCTGCTAATATCTTTCCATAATGACAATTGAGAAAAAATAAGCAAGGAAATATTTGCTTTGTTTTCACAAGACTGGAAGTCCAGCCTGATGTACTCAGCGGTTATTGCAAGAGTCCACTGGACACAGTGTCAGGACTATAGGAGTTTGCCTGGCTCCTAGCTCACAATCAGACCCAACTACTACAAAAAGAAAATTAGAGTCTGTCTGGGGAGAGGTGCCTTTTGTACAGCCCCACAAGCTCTTCCATGGTCTCATACCAAGCCGTTAGCACCTAATTCCTGCATTAAACCATGCCACAGGAGCTATGGCCAACCCCTACCTGTCCTAAGGTGTCCCTTCTGCTCTCCTGCCTCTCAGCCTTTTGTTCCTACCTCTGTGCCTGCAGCACAATGTAGTCTTTCCTTCTGGAGGTCCACAATGTAAACTGAATCAATAAACTGATCTGGGCTTCTTTTCTGCAGAGAGTTCTGATCTGGTTTCTTTTCTGCTTCTTTTCTGCAGACTTCTTTAACCCGGCTCTGTTCAGTGATTAGGCGCACACCAGCAACCATCAGAAGATAGGATTGCAGATAAAGTAGTGAAGCAGATGGAGGGACAGGCAACCTGAATTGGCAGGAACTCTATAAATCCCTTAGGTCAGCTTTAGTGCCAAAGCTAGAATATCATGAAACTATGGGATCAAATATCTGGGGCTGTCTAATAGTCTAAAGCAATGCCATCAGATATGTCCCACATTACTATTGGGAGTGCAGAGAGGTAGAGGCTACTAATAAACTCTTTCAGCAAAAATGTTTTTAGACTGCATATGAGGTAAATTGGAACAAATCCATATCAGTTATATTACAATGTACATCTCAAATCCAAAGGGAAGTGAATGAGGCATTGCAATGCCATGAGCTTCACACACATTAAGCAAAACCAGGAGTACCAAATTATCAGAAAACAATTTATTCTTGTGAGAAAAATGTTAATGCAATAATGCTCCAAGCAAAAGGAACTGTGCTCCAGGCACAAGTGTATGTACTGTACCTGAAGGCTTTCCAACACTGACTTTTGTTCATGACATTTTTGCAAGTTATTTATTTTGGTTGGGTATATATTAGTCATTCATTCATCTGCTCTCTTGCTTCCTCCTGCCCTCCCAGCCAGTGGACTTATCACTCACTGGACAAGCTGCTGATGCTTGTGTCAGAATTGCCATTTTGCAGCAAGTGGCACACAAATCCCGAATTGGCCGTTGCATGTGTTTTTGATGATAGCCTAAAACCTCTGCCCACTTCAGAGAATCTAGCCAAAATGCACAAGTCACACATCACTGCACAAAGAGAGCACTTTGTCACGTAGGTGAATTTTGGGCTGAGGAAGGTTGGATGAGCTCTGGATTACTGCCTGCCTCATGTTGCAGGGAATATGGGAACACTTTCCTCAACAGTAAATTTTTCTGGCTCAAAAAACATTCAGGCTACAGAAGTAAATGTGTTCTTTCATATAAATACAGGAGAGACTCTTCCTCTGAAGACCTGAAAAATAAGGTTAAAATATGCTTAGCTATTGAGTTATACAAGTATCCCAAAGGGAAGACTTCAATACAGCATCCTGGAGAAGTAAGGAAAACAACCACAAGGGAGCTGTCATCCAGGGGGAGGAAAAAAAAAAAAAAAAAAACATGATGACCATTGTTACAAACCTGGAAGGAATGAAATTACATGGTCCTTGTTTGGAAAATTAAGGTCTTAGATTGAAAAATATATACACCACATCTAAGCATATATAATGCAACAAGAAATAAACAGGAGTATAATAAACAGACATGTAAATGCTGTCAGTATAGGCAGTAGCATATCTGAACTGCTTAAACTTCACTCCTTTATGTCAAGCTGAAGGAACTGTGAAAGGAAGGTTAAATGAGAAAGCACAAGGAAATAAACAATTGCAAAGTTTTAATGAGTTTTGTGGTCCTTTAAAAAACATGAAAGACCACTGGAGATTTAAAAACGAACAAAGGCAAATAGAAAAGGAAATCAGGTGCATGTTAGTGGAGATAAGAGCAGCATGCAGCCAAATAGCACATACTTAACGAAAAAAATCACTTCATTATATTTAAACCTTGAAGACAAACTTTGCTCTTTTGCACTATCACAATATGAAGCCTAAAAGTAAAAATGTGCTTTGAGACTTTAAATAGATTGTGTCTCCCTGGCAATTTTAATTAGCATGCTTCTGTTTATACAAATGTGTCTGTGGGGAGCTGGTTTGAAGAATGAAAGAACAAGCCTGGATGAATATATTGAATAATTTTAGCATCCATAATTTTAGTTTCCTTTGTCTGCCTACGAGCAAAATGATCCAAAAATGCATTAAATTAATATTTTAAAATTATCCAAAATCCCTGTTCATTTAATGTACTATTTACGTATTCCTAGTTTGCTCATATGCTAGTGCAAATAGCCAGCTCAAATAGCATGGCAGTTGCACAGAGCAGTATTTCAATAAAATGTAATTGTAAGAAGCAAGTTCTAAGTGCAGCTAAACTAGAGTTAAAAAAGGGGGGGAGAGAAAAAGAAAAGGGGAAAGGGAAAGGGAAAGGGAAAGGGAAAGGGAAAGGGAAAGGGAAAGGGAAAGGGAAAGGGAAAGGGAAAGGGAAGAGGAAAGAAAGAGAAAAAGAAAGAAAAAGAAAAAGAAAAAGAAAGAGAAAAAGAAAAAGAAAGAAAATTGAAAAGAAAAAAAGAAAGGAAAAGGAAAAGGAAAAGGAAAAGGAAAAGGAAAAGGAAAAGGAAAAGGAAAAGGAAAAGGAAAAGGAAAAGGAAAAGGAAAAGGAAAAGGAAAAGGAAAAGGAAAAGGAAAAGGAAAAGGAAAAGGAAAAGGAAAAGGAAAAGGAAAAGGAAAAGGAAAAGGAAAAGGAAAAGGAAACGGAAACGGAAACGGGAAAGGAAACGGGAAAGGAAACGGGAAAGGAAACGGGAAAGGAAACGGGAAAGGGAAGCAGGAAGTAAGCAGGGCAGGAAGGAAGGAAGCCTGGGGAAAAAGAAGGGAGGGAGGAAGGCTCTTTGAAATACCTAGTCAGAAGACTCTGCTGGTTTGTGGCAGGAAGAGAATTTGAGAATAGTTCTGTAGAAGAAACAGCTGTGGGAGCTCCCTCCCTCCCCTCATTTACTCTGTTTTAATATCAGAGGAGTAATCTATAATATACGTCCCAGGAGAATCTAGAAATTCTTTCACCTACCCTGGAGGTTTGGATTACTTGTCTAATAAATTATTTTAATCTGTCCCCTAGGCAAAGTGAGAAATTTGGCATATGGCAATTCTGTCCTTCCCTCTTCTGCTATATGTTAAGGTAAAGTCCCACTCTGATTTACATGTCATACTATACTGCTACAATTAATCGAACTGCAGCAGTCAAGGCATAATGTAGTGCTATATATATTTTTCAGGAATGGTTGATTTCACAAAGTTTCAGTATTAACAGCTTTGATTGAGTTCTGCAAGTTCATGTATTTTTCTCCTTACTTCCTGCCTCTCTTGAGATATTTTATTGCAGGCTTTCTTATAAGGAAAGTTCTGCTATGTTGTATAGGATTTTAGTTTATGCAGAGTGTGCGTACAACTTATTTGCAATAATCTTGTCTCTTCAGACTCTTTTCAACAAGCAGTAAATCATGAAACTGTATCTCAAGACTACTCAGAATTTTGGCTGAAATCAGGAGGTACAGAAGGATACTCTTACTGAATGCCAAAAAAAAAAAAAAAAAAAAAATCCAGATCTTTCCGGGGAGATCTTTGCGCTAGCTTTTAAAAAAAAGTTGACTTTAACAATCCCTCATTATACAAAGATGAAATATCCCAGGCTCATGCCATGAGAGGCACATGAACCAGGACACAGAGATGTTCTGCTGACATGAGCAGACCCTGTGGGACAATCTAACAGATTTGCTTGGAGGCAGAGGCTCTGCGGTACCAGTCCTGAGAAGCACTCTCAATGGCTACACAGCTTCATGGTCTTCCTCCTTTTTACTTTAGAAAGCAAGAGAAAGGTGACTAGAGTATTCTTGTCCAATGTGGGCAATTATTCATCCTGTCCCAGCAGAGGGACGGAAGCGGGTGCTTTTTACATTAATGTACAGAAGCAGATACAATCAAAACTCTGGAAAACCTCAGACTTCTATTTCTCACACACAAAAACAAACAGAGCTGGGAAAGGACTTAAGACTTGCAGAGAGTCAAGGAAATAAATTTCCATCCATGCTTCATGTTCAGACTGGGAAAACCATAATCATTTTAGATCATTTTCTTTGATACCAGCATCAAAGATGGAAGATGGAGAGTGGGCTCTTGCTCAACAGTCCTTAGGACACAGGAGCAAGGAGAACTCAAGCTGTAGAGGAGAGCAGAGGGTTAGTGGCATATGGTTTCTATTTAAATTCTCTAAACCTTTAGTTGTTTTTCTAAACCTGCCTTTCTTGAAGTTTGAACTTCTAAGAGGTTTTGGAGAAGTCTGAGCAAGCAGGTGCTTCAGCTGATCAGGTTTCCTCTCATTGATCCACTGCCACATAACACCATAGAGGAGAGGGGGGCCTTGCCCAAAATTATCCCAGCACCTTACTGATAAAAACCTGAAGAATATGCCTTTTAAGCCAATATATAATGAATAAGAAATTTAAACTGTCTTTATGTAAAACATACCATATAGCTGGTTAAAAGAGCCTGTGGCAAATGAAGATAACTTTTAAGACATTTCTAGCTACAAAATAAATCAGCTGCAGTGCAACACTGCTCTCTTAAGAATTACTCTTACAAAACAAGCTGTGTGGTTGGCGTTAACAAAGCCAGCCAAATGATGACGAACACGCAGCAACAAAGACCATGGGGTAAAACAAAACCAGACCAGGTCAGTGATACCTGAGGAAACACCTGCAGAGGAGGCTGCAGATGAAGCAGCCTAGCTCTGTGTGCTTGGAAGGGGCTGCAGACAAGCCAGCTGGGTGAGAATAAACTTTAAAAATATTCACTGCCTATTCTAGGATTGAACTTGGAACACTTGAATATTTGGGACTGCCATTCATAACACTATTAATACTTTTCCCTGACTTTCTATTTCCCTGCAGTTAAGTGAATGAAATAGAAAACCTTGCATTTCTCCCATGCCTTAGCATCACTGAGCGGGTGCACTAGTCTGGGATTGTTTCCCCTTGTCTGCCTTCTACATCAGTACCTATTCAGAAAGCACCTGGTCTCTGAATGTATTCAAAGCCAGTTATCTCCATATACTATATATCCTAGCAGACCCAGGATTTCATTCTTTTTTTTTTTTTCTTTTTTTTTTCTTTTCTACTCAGGAAACAATTATTTGACTATTTGTCTGTCTTTCTCCACTCCCTGCCCCATAACTTTTGAAACTATTGGCCAATTTTAATGAAATCTGGAAGAAAAGCCCATATCTTAAAGACATTAAATTCCTATCACCTTTGTCAATAGGTGAGAAGGAAAGATTTTGAACTAGTGCCTCTGGTGAAGGAAAGGTACCAGCCTCAGCAACAGCAGTCAGCCGGTCAGGATGTATGCCAGCACACAGATCCTTCCTAGACCCTTGCTCCAAGGAAAATCAAGTTCTTATCTCCTGATAAAAGAGTACTTTAGGGCAGTATGAAGCTGGGAGTATCGGAGACAAGGGGATGGAGCATTTAGGACTTAAACAATGTAAAAGAAGAATTATTATTTCTGCTGTTTCACTGCAGATTGTTTTTCCCCATGTCCCACCTGCTTCAGAACAAGTCCTGAGGGCTGCACGTAGCCTTAAGGGTGACACCTAAGGGTACTTCTCTGAGCAGGCAGGTAATACCTGGCCCCCTGTCCAGGCACACTACCTGGGGGGACCAGCCTCAAATGGACAACTCGCCTCCCTCTCCCTGCTTGATGGAGAGCAAGGCAAGGATCCCAGGTTAAGGTACCCAGCAGGGTCTGTACACCCAGTGGCTGGCAGGCTGGGAATGGGGACACACCACCCACTGCACCTGACCCACAGTCCCCACTGGCTGCCAGACCCAGTGTGTGTTCTACCTAACGCCTCGCTTCCTACCAGCCCTTTCTCTACAGGCTCCCATCTTACCAGCAGTTCCTGCTGGAGCTCTCTTATTTGCACAGCTGCATAGTGAACCAAGCACAGAAAGTAGGTCAACAGCAACAAAACGACCTGACTTATTCCTCCCCTCCAGCCCCACCTCTCCTAGCAGAATGCAGTTTGAAGATGACTCACAGTCCCTTTCCATCTGAACCCCAACACAAAAGAGCAAGTCAGAAGTCAAAACTTCCATTTCCCATTTTTTTTCCTTTTTTTAAATTATTTTTCTAAGCATTTTCAATTTTCCACGGAAAATACTATTTTTGTACTAGATACGGTAACTCTAATTTTCCCTTGAGGATTACAACTAAGGTTGCAAAAAAGATGGCATGACCAATTTTGAGCACCCTATTATTTAGCAGCAAAGTCCTGCTTTGATCCATCTCCCTGCTGACTTCAATGGAGCAGCACTAGGTATAAATTAAAGCAAAATTCAGTCCATCAGCTCTACTTTAGGCTTCATGCATCCCATTTAAGCAGTGCCTCCACCTTGATTTCACCTTGCTGCAGTCAGCAAAGAATGCTGATATAAAAGGTGCCATGCCTTTGTGTATCCACTCACTATGCTTTCATGTTTCAGCTGTACCATTTTACCTTACCATTAAAATTACATTTGGGCAAAAGTGAAAGAGTGTATAATCTCTTGCGCTCTCTCTGGAGAAAAAGCCTCCATTAACTTTTTCTTTGTCTCCCTGTACACAAATAGCAAAAACACGTATTTTCCAGTCAAAAACAAGCAGCAAAGTAAAAAATCCATTACAGGGAGCGCAGTCATTCAATCTAACATTTTTCATGTGAATGGAGAAATAAAGTGGGATTTCTTCAACAGGCAGGAAAAAAAAAAAAAAGATATATCAAGATCATCAATCAAGCTAGCAGAAGTTAGACGTCCGGTCCCCTAGATGCCAATAACAATCCCAACCATGTTGCATCAATTAGTTGCTGATTGCTTGTGAAGAAGTAAGAAAGCTTTAGTGCTTCTCTCCCTTCCCTCATTACCATGGAAGAGTGCACCACAAAGAGCCATATCACAAGTCGCAGCCACAGCCACGTGGATGTGTGCTCCCCTCACGGTCAGGTCAAGACTCCATCTGCCATTGAAGAGCTCTTTCATGTTACAAAAAAAAAAAATCAAATAACTCTGTGGGCTAAAGCTATTTGTGACAGTAATCTTTTTTTGCTCTCAAATGTCACCCACTAAGCATGCTTTATTCATCTCGTCACAAAACTTGGTGGCGCAGGAACTCATTCTTTGGCCTTAGCAGAGACATAAAATGAGAACAAATGGAAAAGAGGCCTAGCTGTACCTGCAAAATAATGTACTTTAAAAGCATCATGTGCAAACTGGATGTCACATTGAAGTTTTGAAATTGGAAAAAAATAATCCTAACCTTTCAGATAAAGTTACAGTCAGAAGTGTAAATCATTTTTACGTGTTAGAGCCAGATAAAGATGAGCTCATTTCTCTGCACGTCAATGGAGAAGTATTAGAAAATATAGTTCCCTGAAATGTGACTTGGAATTTCTTTTCAAACTTTAACCAGGCAACCTTCCCAGCAAACACAACCAAAAAGTACGTTACTGTACATGAAAGCCTTAGTATTTTTATAGGACATTTCAGCTTATCTATTTGAGTAGCCATGCTGAGGAGCTACAACGTGCTGTCTCTGTTGAGCTGTCATTGACCTCCGTCGATCTGCTCAGCTCCAGCGTGAGGGCCAGGATTTCACTGTAGTTTTAGTTTTGTTCTAGGAATCCTTCACAAGTTACTGAAAAGTATGAAAGGTGTCATCATCAAGGTCACAACAGGCTAGTTTAAATAAAAGCTTTTCTTTCATTATTTTAACACTTGTCACTGTTTTCATTATTGCGAAGTATTTAGATTACCAAAGGCTTGCCTTCGGAAACCACGTAGGACAGGCAGCCTCCTACTGTATCAAAATACTTTTGCCATTCCACTAGATAATACACTTACGTCACCAAGCTTCACATTTTACAGAGGACCTACTTGTCAGTGCCACATGAAAAAGATATAAATATGTGTATATACGTGCTTGAACAAACACTAATAACACCTGGGAAGAAACACGATTGTAAAGCAGGAAAGAGCATTTCAGTTATGCTTTCTTAAACAACAGAGTTTATCCGAATGTATATTATTTATGCAGAAAAGATGACAAAATCATATCCTCCAGTCTTGGAGGTCCAAGAGCACTTCACACACCAAAACTACTGCTGTATTAGAGGAAGGACTTCTACCTGATCACATCACAGCTAGAGGTACAGAGCGTGTCTTGGCTGCATTTTAGGCTTACAAGCAGAGCACTTCACGCTGCAGCTCAGCTGAGGCCACATTTGCTGTTATGTATCAAGCATAAAACCTCAGCAACGCTGGCAGCATTTCTCTGCTGTTTCAAAATAGGTCGGACTAGACTGTGATTACTAGTGTTGCTCGCAGGCATAATAATTTTGACTTTTTGGATAAAGTTCCCCATCAGCAAGCATCAGAAAATGAGATTTTCTTTAACTAGAGAAAATCATGAAATACACTGTTTATGCACAGGGAGAAGTAAATGTGAAATCTGCATCGGGAGTAATTTATCACTGTAGGTTCAGGGTTCTACTGTACCACAATAAACAATACATAAATTACACAGCAAAAGAAAATAAGCCTCCCAAAATGGAGCAACAGTGGTAACACAGATGGTGCAAGGCACAGACGTTACCACATACATATAAGATGAACTGGGCAATTCAGCCAGGCCAGACCTCTGGTTGGTGTTAGACTGCTTTACAGGTTTGACTATCCAAGAACCTCTCAGGTATTTCAGTCATTCCTGATGAAAAAAGTCTTTACTTTTTCATAGAAAATCTGAATTCCTCTAAACAGCTCCCCTTTCTGCATACCCTCATTTACACTACAGAGATTTAACAGGAACATTATTATCCTTTTAAGATTTTCAGCCTCATAATTCAACACTGCCACCAACTCTTTACAGAGTACAGAACTTCGCGACATAAAGTTCTTCACATAGGAACGGTGTATCTTTGCAAAACCAAACTTATTCGGATCAGTAGTTCGCTCCTATGTAAAGGAGAATTGTTACCGTAAGGATTTTTACCTTTGAAACTTAGATTCCTGTGCAGAGCCTTTACATGGACAGTTTAAGGTTATTTCTCCTGAGTTGAATTTCTGAGTCTTGGATAAAGTGTTTGGAAGGAAGGCTTTAAGATGCCCTCAGCTAATTACATCAGCAAAGAATTTTCTCATGTTAACAATTTATACAAGCAACCGCCACCTGGATTTCAGCTACTTCATAAAATTAGATTCATTATCAGCATATACTGCATAAGCAAAAATTTTTAGATGAACAAATTGCACAAAAAAAATGTTTTACTGAAAAAAAAAATACCATCTAGCCTGCCAAGTTCTCTTATCACTTTTATCAGATATGCTATGAACTGACTTCAATAGTTTAATTTTATTAACTCTTGAATCAGTTTGAGATGTTGGCCACTGAATGCTTGTTAAAGTAATTCACAGAATAACATTGTCGAAAAAAAAGATACCTGTTGCAGGCCTTCTATTTTGACTTATACTAGTATCAAAAACAGTACTTCCAAATGCAATGTATTATTTTATTACTATTTAAGAGCAGACTTTCTGCTTCAGAGGTTGCGTAACTATTCTATTACTCTACTCCATTATTCTGAGCTGGAAGTACTTTCCATGGATTTTGTGACTTTCTACAAGTGGCTTTCATGCACTTGTCCAGTCTCCTCTTGCAGCCATGTAAACTTTTTACTCCCACAATATCACACGCACCTCCTTGTCATTTTTCTTGAACTTCAGTATTTCTTCAACACTTAAATTTTGCCAGAACTTTATGAACCACAGCTGGAACTGAGAAATATTTGTTAAGTGGACTACTTTATTAAGTAAGGAGATTTAAGAAACTTGCTAGGACTTTTCATATGAAATTCATGTAAAAAACATTTTAAAATGAGACTGTATGAGAAAGCACTTGTAGCCATTGCTGCTTTGTAAATTCCCATAATGGGGTTTGCAGGTTGCAGGATATGTAAAAATGAGAAAGTAAGTGTTTTTTTCAAAGAAGAACAACAATTCTCTAAAACTTCCAAATAAAGTAAAATGTACTAGTCAGAACACAAAGCATAAAATGAAGATCTTCATTCTGTGATTAGCAATCACAGGTGTTAACATTATATATAATATTCCAAATTACTTTAGAAATAGACAAAAGTACAATTCAATGTACAGAAAAATTTACAGTGCAAGGCATAAGCCAAACACAACACTACATGTAATTAAACTTTTTAAACCAGTAAAAATGTGAGGAATGAGTGGAATATGGAAAAAAATCAAAAGTTAAGGAGACGTACTCTTAGGACTGTGCAGAAAAATAATTGTTCCAAGCATAAAGAAAGATATTAAGCATGTGGAAATTCATATGGTAACACAAACATATGTTAGGAACATTTGCTGGGACTTTGAAGGTAAACAAGATCACTCAACTCAGAACAACAAAATATTGGAAAAAAAAATCCTCTTTTATCTTTCAGTGTTTCAGTCCCAAACTGTTTTTGCTTAATTACCTGACATTACCTCATCTTTTCCAATCCATTTTCTCACAATTAAGAAAATTTTACTAGCACTGGATATCAGGCATCAGTAAGCGAGTAACCACAATAAACTACAAGGATAAACACAGAGTACAAAATAAACAACTACAAGTACTGGATAATACTGGAACAATTGAAGCAATTACACTTCAATACGTAAGTTCCTTTGTGAGTCCACTGAAAATGGCAAGATGGCTTAACATTTAGTCATGCATTCATAAATAATTGTATAGCTATATTATAGCGCAGACAACAAATAATGTATCTTTTTGTTAGCATACAAGACTTTATATAACCATTTTTCAGTTAAGGTAAGACCAAAAAGCATTATTAAAAGTAAGAGACAAACGAAGGCTAACTTCAGTTTAATTCAAATGATTGTTTTATTTTCCAGAAGCTTCCAGTTTCTTTTACAGCATCTGCTCATATGACAACATACAATTGGACCCATACAACAACAACAAAGCCATTTGCAGATAGTATTTAGGATTAAAGTTCCAGATTGCTGGATTACCGAGCTGGGTAAATAAGATATCTGAAAAGCCCGCAACAGCCAGTAAGTTGCGTGCAACCTGGGATGGTACTTAACTCATAGCACAGAACAATCTTTCACATTCAGCTGTTGAGTCAATTTGAGTACGGACTGCTTGTTGCAATAGTTTCAGACCACTGGGCATAACTGATCCCTGATAGCCCTTAAATTCCCAAATTTTATTAATGGATTCCTGCTCTCTAGTATTCTTCACAGCACATTCCTTGACATAGCTGGAGACAAAGGCCACAGGTACTCCAGGCTGCCTGTGATGTATGTGAATGGTATGCTGTTCTAGGAAGCAAGAATCTTACTTGTGCTGTTGAAAGGTTTGTTTGTTTTTTTTTAATTTTTCTGCATTATCCTTGAAAAATAAATAACTAAATTGAAGTTGCAGTGCTTTTTCCCAACAAAAAAAAAAATGAAGATGTTGCTAACTTCCCAGTGATGTCTGAATTTTTCATCTACTCTCATGGTCACACACAATTTCTAAAATCAGTAATGCATTTACAGAAATGATACCCCTGAGTTCTGCACTTTCTGGCTTACAGCTACATGGCCTTTAGTCACCATTTGTAAAACTTTTCTTTATTGAGAAAAGATGTAACAGAGCCAGCAGACCTCACGTTGGCATATGTGGGTAGGGGCTGTACCAGGCTCCAAGCTGCAGACTTTGCGATCCTCCTACATTTTGATGGTTTAATCCTTCATGAGGTCTATGTAGAAAGTATGAAACTAGAAAGAAAGGCCAGATTTTAATTACATATGCACCCACAGATCAACAACTCACAATACTCTTAAATATGCCAGATGTAGTTCGTTCTGTGGAGTTGCAAACCATCTAGAAGTACTTATTTCTCAGCAGGAAAACTAGGGGCAAGTTTTATACTTCTGCCATTTTCAAGTGTGCAATAACAACCCCGAGGCTCTTGCCTTTATAGTCAGATATATAATGATTACTAGAGATTGCAATTTCTAATGGCCGTAGCTGCACAAGACCTCCACTCCTCACACCACAAACCTTGTGTAACTGAAATATTAGTACTACCAAATCTCCTTTTTTAGGCTGCAAGCCGGTCTCTGGTGTACTTTTATGTATTTTTGTAATTTTCTTATGTATCGTGGGGAGGACAGATCAGCCTCTTATAGCAGGAACAGCGAAGAACCGAAGCACACCCGGCACTGTCCCCCCCGTTCCCATGCCAGATACGAGGACATTACCCTCCCCGTTTCTCCATATCTACCGTTCCCTCACAGAAAGCCGCTAAAACCGCGCATTTAAACCCCCAGGGCACAGCACGACGTCCTCACACGGCTCCCTCGGCCCCGCCCCCTCCCCAACGGCCGCCCCCGCCATGATGGCGGCCGGCGCAGGAAGGGGCGGGGCGGGGCGGGGCGCGGCCGGGAGCGCGCAGCGCGGCGCGGGGCGGGCGGCAGGGCCGGGGCGGGGGGGGGGGGGGCGGCGCGCGCCGCGCCCGCCCGGGAAGGGGGGGGGGGGGGGGGGGGGGGGGGGGGGCAGCGGCGACTGAGTGCCGCCGTTCCCCCTCCCCGCCCCGCCGCTGTCCGCCCGTGGCCCCGCCCCCTCCGAGGGCCCGGCGGCGGTCGCATGGCGCCGCCGCCGCTTCCCTTCCCTTCCCCTGCGGCCGCCTCTCGCTTCCTCCCTCCGTTCCCTTTCGCTTCCGGGGTCAGAGCCGCCGCGGCTGCCGCTCGGGAGCGAGCCCGGTCCCGCGGCCCGGCCGGCAGCGCCGGCAGCCGCCGCCATGGCCAGCAACCCGCAGCCGCAGCCCCCGCCGCCGCCGCCGCCCCCGCCGCCGCCGCCCCCTCAGCAGCCGCCGCCGCTGCCGGGGGCCGGGGCGGCGGCGGGGGGCGGCGCGGCGGAGCCCGAGCTGGTCTCCATGATCGTCAGCCACCTCAAGAGCCAGGGGCTCTTCGACCAGTTCCGCCGCGACTGCCTGGCCGACGTGGACACCAAGGTAACGGGGCGGGGAGGGCGGCGGGGACGCGGCTGAGGGGATCGCCGGCATTCGGGGCGGTCAGGGGGAGCGAGGGGCGCTGCCCCGCCGCCGGGCTGCCCCCTCTGACGATGTTCTCCTCAGCACACCGTGCTCTGGGGGTAGGCGTGTGCCACCTCTCAGCTTTGTCTCCCTCGTTTTCGGCCGCTTTCCCTCCTCAGCCCGCCTATCAGAATCTGAGGCAGCGCGTGGACAACTTTGTTTCCAACCATCTGGCCACGCACACCTGGAGCCCCCACCTCAACAAGAACCAGCTGAGGAATAACATCAGGCAGCAGGTGCTCAAGTAAGTGGTGCCACTCGCCGTGCTCCCTTCGGACACACCGGTGCTGCGTGGCGGGTGGCTGAGGCGCTAGGTCAGCTGTAAACTGTCCCCTTTCTTTAAAGAGACTCCTGAAGAAGGTTCTGTCGTTGTTTTTTAAAGCTGGTGGTATTTCCGTTAACGGTTCACCATCAGCACTAGCCAGAGTTAGGCTTCAAATGTTATTTTGTCTGATCCAAGTTGAGCCAAGGATGGAAAGCTTAGTTTTGACTTGGGGTATAACATTCTAGTTAAAGATTAACTTTCCTGTCTCTTTTCAGTCAGAAATTAGTAAAATTACTACTGTCATCAAGTTTTGAGCTGAGGAAGTTAATAGGGTTTGACAGATCAAGCTCTGCAGAGTGCAAAGTGAAATTCACAAAATAAGAAACTGGATGCAAATCTGTTATGAGAAGAGCTTTTGCAGAACCGCTGTCATGTCAAACTGATGTCAAACACTTACCTCATGTTTGATTATTTCATTAGCATCCCTTTAGTTTTACTTGTCAGAAAGTAGTCATAAGAATCATCGGAAAGTTTCTTCAAGGGAGCCTGAGTTTGGTCACTGAGCTGGGTCAAATAAGGTATTAGTGAGCAAATGTGTTCAGTTATGGTGTAGCGATACCTTTGGTGACTGGTACAGAGGATCTGGGGATTTTTAAATAAGCAATGGGGATAATAGGCAGCATAGTCTTCCCTGGAACATACGAGGTTCTAGAGAAAACCCTTAGCTAAAAAGTTCTCTGTCATTTATTTTATTTTTTTACTTAGCATTAAGGGTGTTCTGTAAAGCTGTAAAAACTCTGAGGTGTCACCCTGTATTGTGCAAAAGGTAAATTAGGGCAGTGATGACTGGTCTGGTATTCATCTGTCCCTCATGCCTTCTTGAGTGTGTTTGTTTTATGCTAAGGGAGTTGATAAGATCAGGTTTCTTTTTTTCCCACAAAAGTCACTTTTATAATTAGCTAATACTTGTAGGCATCACCACTAGTGATGTAACCACGGGCCATTTGTTATGTTAGTTCCATGTGATTGGATCACTTTATTTCTTTACTTTTTTTTTTTTTTTTTAGTTCATAAGGCGATAGAGAGAGCAGTGGAAATACAGGTAGCTGGCTAAGTGCACTCCTGCAGCGATATTCAAAAACATTGGTGCTTCACTTGAAGTGTTTAAGAGAGTTTACGTTATTTAAATGAGCATTTATCATGAAGATGTTCTCTAAAAAGTCATTTTTGATTAAGTATTAATGTAACTTTGTTCCAGGTCTGGAATGTTGGAATCTGGAATTGACAGAATTATTTCTCAGGTTGTGGACCCAAAGATCAACCATACATTCAGACCTCAGGTGGAAAAAGCTGTCCATGAATTTTTAGCTACACTGAATCACAAAGAGGAGGCAGGTCCCAGTACAACTCCAAGTGAGGACAAAACAGATGCTTCAGTTACAGTACAAGGTATTCTACCATTTCTCTTAGCAGTCTGTTACCAAAAGTTTATTTCTTTTTCTCAGGAGAAGAAGCGTTAGCTAGGTTTGCTGCTAGCACAGAATTGTTATCATCCATGCTAGTAAGCTGAGTGCCAGGCAGCATACCATAATATTTGTCTCTTGCTGTTTCTACAAAGTTAGAAGGCAAGAGAGGTGCCATGTACCACTCTGTCGCTTCTACCTGAGATTACAGTGGTTCAGTTTACTCTAAGGAGAAAAGTTGACTTCAGGGTTTAGCCCTGTATGTATTATATGATCTGATGAGACATAGGTGTAAAAGAAGAATGATTTATTTTTTTATGCATTGATAGATGAACAGAGCTTGTCTTTAAGACGTTTAATTGTCTTAATGCTGTTGCTGTGTACAGTAAAACTTTAATGGCTAAGATTCTCTCAGGAGCTTAAGTTCAGCTGTAAATCAGCCAATCCTTAGTTTGTTTAAAAATGCAGTACTTCCTTTATGATTTTCATTTATGTTGCCTGGTATCAGCTTCTAAACACTCCTGCAGGTAATTGTCCATTCTTTCCCTTCCTAAGAGACTCCACAGCAGTCCATCTATTTGTAACCAGAGCCTTTATTTAAATCCTAGCCCTTTTCCTGTGAGGCCCACTTCCTTTAATGTAAGTGGGTTAACAAGCCAGCTGCAGCTCCCAGTACTAGTCTGTTTAACCCTTTCTCATCCATCTTCAAAGATGCTTCTAAGAGGATGGGAAAGTAATAGAGGGCATTTTGATAGCTTTGTTATTACATAATCGATACGCTGAGTTCATTTCTGATGTCATTTATGAAGATACCAGGGGGTACAAATGTAGGCTTCTTGCTGCAGTATTCCGTTTTGTGCTTCTCCAAAGCCTATTGATAGTAAAGTTGAGCATCCTTCCCGTAAACGACCACTGCTTTCACTTGAGAAGTGTAACTGGTACTTTTTTTTCTGAACGACATTCTCCAGATGCAAAATTAGTCAACCGTTTTTGTTATTACTCTATTTCAAATAAATAAAAATCACTCTTTTTCCTTTTACTTGCTTAAAGTCATTCTATCTAAATGGCCACTTCCTTTCAAATATTTCAAAAGCTTCCTTCATGGAAAATCACAGAAACTGAGATGAACTAAAACTTTTCTTTCTTACTCTTCAAGGTGTCTCTACTACAACTCCTAGTGGCAATGTAGCTAGTGATGCAATGTCCATTTTGGAAACAATAACTTCTCTTAACCAAGAAGCAAGTGCTGCCAGGGCTTCAACAGAGAACTCAAATTCCAAGAACAATGACAAAGTTGCTAAAAGACTCTTATCTCAGCACAGTGTTGATGGTAGTGCTGAGAGAGAGAAAAACACGGAGGACTTGCAAGACAGAGAGAAAGCAACTTCTGATGTTTCTGGAGAAGGAGCTGAAACACTTGCAAAGTGTGAAGATTCAAATGAGCTTCCCAGTCAAAGTGAAGAAATAAAAAATTCAGCAAAGGATACCAATAGTTTGACTAATACAAGTAAAGAAATACAGCAGGAAAGTGAAGATCAAAAGAGTAAATTAATAGATAAATGTGACAAGAAACCAGACAGCAGTGAAAAAGGTGAAAGAAGAAAAGAAAAGAAAGAGAAACCCGACAAGAAGTCTGACCATTCAAAAAAAAGTGATGATACTACCAAGTCAAAAGAAGAAAAGCAAGGGAGAGAGCTGGAACCAGCGAAACAGTTAGTCCCAGAAAAAAATAGCAGTAAACATAAAACAACTGAAAGCACTAAAGAAGGTATGATGTGGGCAATGCTTATTCTTAAAATATGAAGTTGTTTTTGTTGTGTGTTGTTTTGTTCTTTTGAAATGTATTTGGGAACTGAATCAGAAGTGTGTGGGGAATGTATGTTCTCTGCTAGTTGTGGCAAACTTAACTAGCTAGCTACAGTTAGCTCTTGGTTCATCACCCTTAACCAAGGCGCCCAAATTAGGAATCTGATTGTCTTTGATCTTCAAGTGTGTGTGTTATTGGTCATCGGTGTTATTCCAGCAAGATCTCTCAAATTTCCCAGTCTGCATTTTAAGATGTTAATTTATTTATTTTTTTATTATTTCTTAAGACAACTTTGTTTTCAGTGGCAAAAAAAACTGTTTTGGTAAGAAAAGATTCTCAAATATAGTATGCTGTATTACAGCCTTTTCTCTCTATTCTTTCCTTTGCAAGAACATACATCAATAGATTCGGATTTGGATGTACTCAGTGACATCACTGTCAGCTCTGTCCATACCAGTGACCTTTCTTCCTTTGAAGAAGAGAGTGAAGAGGAAACTGTAATTTCTGACAGTACTGAAGAAGGGGAGATCACATCAGATGGTAAAACAATCAGAATGTTAATTTTGGTGGTAAAATGGCAAGAAAGAATATGCAACAATTCTGTTATTTGAGCGCATCCTATCCCAAATTTGACATTTTGCAATATTTTCTATTGTGTTTATTTTTGAGGAAGGGCTTTCAATGTGGAGTGGTAGTATTTGTGCAATCGTGAAAGATGAGCACTAGGCATATTTTGAGACCTTTTTTAACAGCATGATATATTCTAAGGATTGTAAGTATTACTTGTACTACAGTATTCCATAGGCGACAGAAACGCATAGTGTTTGGATATGGATGGATATGTGGCTTTGCCATGAGCTTTTTACCCTCCCTTCTGCCACAGATTTAGTATATCGTTGGAGTGTTTTGTTTATGATCCTGCAGTAGTGCATGTAGCAGACTTTGCCAATTTAGGTTGTTTTCAGAGCTTCAAGCATGCTGGGATTTCCAAATTCTACCTGGCTACAGTAGAAGGAACATGAATGGATTTAACTTTTAAGAGTTTGGGAACACCAAACCTGTTCACTGGCTGTGGTTCATTTTTGAATTCTCCTTGTCTTGAGCGGACCTCAGATTCTTTTGATTTCTACAGATATATGACTTCTGCGTATATTAAGATCTAACCGCTTCATAAGACAGTACCAGTTTCGTAGTACCTGAATGAGTTGTCTCATGTATATTCTGAGCTTCTCTTCTGCTCTAAGAATATTACTTAGAAGCACTGAACTACTTGCATATTCTCTGGCTTTGGTGTTACCTGTAAACATGACAGATTGCATGAAGTGAAATAAGCCTTAAGTATATTTCAAGCATACAAATACTTCGTATTATGTGAAGTACAAATATTTTTGCTCTATTGCAAATCATCATGATAAGAAAAAACTATTTCAATTTTACTTATATAATAATTACATATATAAACAAATGTGTTCTGTTTATATATTTCAATAAGCGTACTTAGTTTTTAAGGTCTTAAACATTGTACAATTTTTTGGTGTAAGAATGGAGCTTAGTTTAATATACAGAAGAAGGTATATTCTGACTTCTTATTTAGTATCTTGGGTTTTTTTGGCTGAATAGTGTACACAAATGGATGAATATTCGTTTCATGTTTTCATAATCTAGTGGTACTTCGCACAATATTTGATTATTTTTTTTTGACTGCTTCCATGTGTAAAGAAAATAAGTTATTAAATTTTGCGTGTCTTGGTTTTACAAAAACTATGTTGAAAGTACTGCTCTATTATATCAGTATATCTCTACATTTCACTAACTTTCCAGATGAAGAGGCGAAAAACAATCAAACTAAGACAAAGCCTCATTCTAATGAGATGAGTGATGGGAAAGCCAAGCCTGTTCGTCATGCTTACGTTCGAAAGCCTTTTTTGTACTCCAAGTACTTCAGTGACTCTGATGATGAGCGAACTGTAGAGCAACGCCGACAATCCATTGTAAGTGTGAGTTTTGTTACTGCTCGCTGTCTAAGCCCTTAAACCATTCAGCACAGAAATTTCACTTTTAACTAGTGGTGGTTTGTGAGGGGGAGTTTTCTGTTTCTTCTCATTTTGTTTTTGTTGCTTGTGTCCCTCCTTCATACTTCAATCAGTATTGTGTGATCTGGAACACCACATTGCAGGGAATTACTCTACTGGGTGAGCTTTGAAGGCTTCTAGCAGTTGGGGAAAAAAGCACGATGCGGTTTTGACATCTTCACAGAATAGGCAATAGGTAGATTTTTTCTTAATTGAGTCATTCAGTGTGGAGAGTAAGAAACTTCAGGTTTTAGATGTTCTTTTACTACAAATATACACTCTTTGCCCTAATGATAATTTGTTTTCTCTTGCTTGTGTATCTCTAGGCCAAAGAAAAAGAAGAGAGACTCCTAAGAAGACAAATCAACAGAGAGAGGCTTGAAGAAAAACGTAAACAGAAAGCTGCAGAAAAAACAAAGTCCCTAAAATGTGGAAGTCAGAATGCTAAAGGTATGGAAATTATACATTAGCCTTTTATTTCTTTTATTTTAAGGGAAAATAACTTTCGGAGTAAAATAATGTCAGTAGGTCTTTTGTCATCTCCCTTGAAAGCCCATTGTTTCAATAGTGATGTGACAGGAAAATGGATAATGCGAATTATTAATACAAATGTCTTCACTTTTTCATATATCCGTGATTATATTACTTGAATACCCATATACATTAGTATTCTCTTCTTTCCACTTTCAATCTCATTTATAGCTGAAACAGTGATATAAAGACATACTTACGCCTTTCACCATTTGTGTATTATTTTAGGAAAAAGTGGCTTGAACGTAGAAGAACCTTCAGCAAGAAGTCTCGAGACAAAAACTACTGGTACCAGCATTAAGGATGTGCTTAAAGAACAGAAATTCTTAGAAAAAAAAGTAGCCTTGAGCAGAAAAAGAAAAAGAGATTCAAGGTATTCATGTATTTGCTCAAAAGGAATGAAGTTTTTAAAACTTCATTTCTGCAGATTCTAAAGGTTCTCTTCAACTTTGCAGTTAGCCTTACCTATTTTAACAATTTTGTCCTAAGGCATCCAGAGAACTTTGTTACTAATACTCACCAAGTTGAGGTATAAAATGAAGTTATGTCTCCTTAATGTAGTACAGCTCAGACAGGCAGGCTGCAGTAGCAGCCTTTGTGTGGCTTTTCATCCACACAATGATAATAAAGATGTGAGAATGGAAAGCTGTTAGATGTTTGTGCATCTAATATAAAAAACAAGTGTAATGTATTTCCATTAACTTTTATTTTTGTGATCTGGCTGAGTTCCTAGTATATATTTATTATTTTGTATTCTGTCATAATTTTTTGCTAACTTTCCATTACTACATTTTCATTCACTTATTACATCGTTTCTTGACTTCATAAATGAAATAAGATTAAAAAAAAAGAAACTTAAAAGATTGATAGTAATTAAGCTAAATTACTGCTTGTGTATGTATTTATGTTAATATATAAAAAAAACACAATTTGTGTATATATATTGTAGATATACAGAAATACATTATGCAGAGCAGCACGAGCTGGGATATACCCTGCAGTCCTTCAATATGAGTAACTTAAATAAATCATTCAGTCTTCAGCTTGCCCTGGTCTTTAATTTGGTGTTTTAAGTAGATACATACATATATATCTAGATACACATGTATTTATATTAAATAAGACAAGCTTCTGAAAGACAAAACCAGTATTTTTTTTAAAGTTCCCTTTCCTTTGATAAGGGGAGAATGTGTTTTTTCTCTGTGGTAAGATCTCTTATTCATTTTACAGGGACAACTGTAGTACTAATATTGTCATACTAACGTTTTCTGCTTTAAAGCACTGTTGTCCAGAGAGCATCTGTGAAGTTAGTACACATAGTTTTCCAAGAAGAAAAAAAGGCTTGGGCAAACTGTTTAGTCAAAAGTAGTGTGACCGTGTTCAGTGTTTTAGTGTGCGTTTGTCTCTCGCCTTCAGCTTTTAAAGCAGAAAATTTACAAACTAATGTTAGTCTGTTATTTTCTTTTTTTAATTGCTTATCCAAATTCCTGTTTCAGGCATGTTGAAGATAGTTGGAAAAAGAAATACGAGCCTACTGAAGAGGATTCTAAAGAAATTCAAAAAACAAATGAGGTATGTGTCTCCTAAGCTATTAAAATTCGTTTCAAGAAACTAATGTTACGATCTTTCTTTTTAATTGTAAAAGGACTTATTCATATGTCCATACCAAACTGTATACTACTCCATTCATTCTCTTGAATTACTTTTTCTCCTGCTACTTCTTTGAGTTGGGTTAATGATACTACATTACCGCGGTAGTGTTTTCTGAATTCTAGTAAATATTAGGTTACATCATGTATGTGTTTGGTGCTGGCCTATTTTGTAGTAGGAGAAAAGAGAAAGTTTGAGCTGTATTCTGTAAAACACGTTGGATTTGTAAAGGAGTGAAGTATGTAAAAGACTTCAGGAGTTTGATCTACATAAATTTCTCCTTGGGAACTTATAGAGAAACTAAATATAGTCTGAATAGTACAGGAAAGACAACTTTTAGGTTGAGAGGTTTTTATCAACAATGTTATTACCAAAAAAGTGATAGCTGGAAGTCAAACTGGTAATCTAAAACTATCTTTTGTGGGTTTTTGTTTTTCTTTTAAACAGCGTAAAGGCAGTTTGAAATAAATTGTAGAACATTTGAAAGGGTTATTGTCCATTTAAAAGTCTATTTAAATTGTTTTAGAAAGAAAGGTTACTTTATAAAGAAGTGATATTCAAAGTCAAGCAGACTGTTAACTTCTGTTGAAATAAATAAGGCAAATTTCCTTTTCTTGCCAACAATATTTTAAATTAATTTTTATTACAGAAAGTGGGTCCCCTGCTCTATTGCTTTTATGGATAGTTTGTCTTCTAGAATTCTGTCAGACGTATAGTGAAGGAACTGTGTAACATATTTAAATTTCTTTTACAGACTTGTGAAAAAAATTCTTCAAAAGAATTAAAGCATAATCATGGGAAAAGTGAAATCTCTAAACCACTTCGAAGACTTTCAGAATCTGTGCATTCAACTGAGGAAAGCAAAAATGATTCTAAAGTGGAAAAAGAACATAAAAGAAAAACCTCTACCTCTCTTCAGGCTGAAGGAACCCAGCAGGACAGTGAAACGAGGGATCCAAAAAAACTGGATAGAGCAGAAGTTAATACCGAAGAACCACAGAAGCAGAAAACCACATTTAAAAATGAAAAGCACCCCAAAAAAGATAGTGACACAGAAATTCAACATACAAGAAATTCTGCCAGAAAAGAAGCCAAGTCTTACAGAGATAAAAATGAAAAGGAAATAACTGCTGTAGAAGATAAAGTTTCTTTAAAGCACAAACATAAAGGAGACAATGCTCATAAGTCAGGTGAAGATGTTGAACTCCATTCTTCTGAGAGAAGTTTGAAAGGTGAGGATGGTGCTCAGAAACATAATCAACAAATAAAGGTTTCCACAGATGACAAACCTGAAAGAAAAAGTAAACACCGAAGTGAACGGAAAATATCAGTGGCTGGAAAAGATGGAAAAAATATTTCTGAACACACTTTAAAAACTGAAGAGTTGCTGCGTAAGGAAAATAAAAAAGACAAGCACCTCTCAACAGAAAAATCAAGAGCAGAATACAAGTCCAAAAGGTCTCTGAGTGATTCTAGGCCACAGAAGGATTCCCTAAGTGCCTCAAAGCAACTTGCTTCTGCTTCACAAAAAAGGAGTGAAAGTTACTCAGAAGATAAGCATGAAATAAAATCAACTAATTCTGAATGTAATTTGAAACAAGAAGATGGCATTCATAAAGATAGACGAAGATCTAAGAGCCTTGTAGAAGACAAAACTTTATTAAAGTCTAAGTCAAAGAGTCATAATAAACAACTCAAAGTATCTGAAATTGAATTACAGGAAAATTTAGCAAAACAAGAGACTATTCAGAAACAGGACAAAGATAAGAGCATGGAAGAGAATGATTCAGATAAGCAACACAAATCCAAGAATGAAAATAAAGTTTTTGAGGAGAGTGGTGCTGATATTGAAAATGAAAGTGGCATGCAATCAACTCAGGGATCACAAAAAGACTTCAGTCACAGAGTTAAGTTACATTCTGGAGAAAGAGGATCTGTTAAAGAGAAATGTAGAGGTGATAAAGATTTAAGTAACTCCAAACTAGAAAGAAGGTTCTCCGTTGAAGGTCACAAAAGCAGAAGCTTAAAGCACAGCAACAAGGAAATGAAGAAGAAGGAAGAGTGTGTCAAATCGGAGGATAAAGATATCAAAGAAGTGGACAGTGGGCATGAAAAAGTGTTGGGCATCACAGTAGCAATGGATAAAAAACAAAGTAAAAAGATACTCTGTGAAAACAGAAAAGGCAATGTATCAAACCAAGATTTGCTTGGAGAGGAAAAGCAGTCAGCTGGCACAACTGTAAGTAGCCATACTCCAGCCCCTCAAAAGTCAAGTGTGAATAGTGATGGTGTGTATTCTGGTCATGAGGGAGAGATGATGGAAGTTGATGTGGAAGAAGCAAAAGCACAAGAAGCATCTAAAATTGAAGGGAAAAGCATTCTAAATTCACTCCAAGCTGCAGATGCCAAGTACACAGCGAAAGAAAAAATTGCTCTCTCTGTTTCAAGTAAGGAATTAAAACACAGTGTGGCAGATCTTGAAGCTTGTGAACCGCAGTTTCTGGCTGCAGTTGAAAAAACTGTTAAACAAGATATCCCTAATAAGCAAGTTGGTGCCTTAGACGCTTTGTCCAAACAAGTTTCCGTGGATCAAGGACCCAATAAACAAGGGGCTTATAAAATGAGTGCTGTGCGTGAAACAAGTCGTAGAATCTCACTGAATGCTCCCAGTAAAGATGAAACTTCAGAAGACAGCAGAAAACCAAAGAATTTTAAAACTGTGATAAATTCTAATTCAGATAACGTTCCTTTAGCAGGTAATTGTTCCAGAGAAGATGCTGCTGATGCAAAGTCTATGGATATGGATATCTCAGATTTTACAGATTCCTTGGGTAGTACGTCTAAGGAGGAATGCCATAATACAGATGGGACTTCTTTGTCTGAAGATGCTTTCATTTTGAAGAATGATGCAGCACAGGTTGTATACATGGAACAACAAGATAGTGCAACGCTGAGTTCTGTCATGAAAGACGGTGATGGCAACAACGCTATGACAAACAATATAGAAAAAGATAATGAGGCACCACAGCACGATGAGCAGGCAATGGAAGACAGTACAACTGGCTTACCCATTAAAGAAGGTTATGACAAATCAGCAAAGTCAAAAAGCACTCAAAGAAGTGAGTTGAAAACAAAAGAGGAAAGCTTGGTGGCTGATGTGACTGAAGACCATAGAGACGTAAAAACAAAAGGGCATCTCCTAAAAAAAATAAAAAGAAAAGAAAGAGAGTGTTTGCAAACAGACCATTCCACAAAGGGGGAGAGGAGCACAATGGTGGATAACGTGAAAAAGAATGAGGTGCATGATGCTGATGATATGATACAATCTTCCTCTGTGTTAGTGCCTAAAAGAGTTCCTGAAGAAAAAGTCAAAGGCTCTGTTGTAGCCACTAGGCAAGAAGGGAATGGTGTGATTGTCACAGAAGATAAAAATGAAAGCAATGCAGTGGGTACCAGCGCAGGAAGCAGCAAACTTAGTTTGTTGTACAGCAGCCCGCAAACAACTCCAGCCACTGTGATAGGAACTAGCACAGAAAAGATTGAGAGCACTGTAATGGCCACTAGTACAGGAGAAGAAAGGACTGAGGGTGCATCACATTCTGAAAAGGAAAGTGATGCTACGACCACTTGCTCAGAAGAAGAAAGTGAGGTGGCATTAATCTGCACAAGCATAGAAGCTGATGAAGGTTTCACAACAGGCGTATGGGTAAAAAGTAGTGAGGGAGGCAGTTTCATCACAGGAGCAGATATCGGTGAGTGTACAGTTGCAGCAGCAGAAGAAGGCGGTGGCAGTGTTGTCACGGAAGGATTAGCAGAAAGTGAAAGTTTCCTAACAAGTACAAAAGAAAATGGTGACTGTACCATGGTTGATGCAGAAGAAAGTGGTAAGGATTCAGTCAATGCAAGTGGAGCAGAAATTGAAGATAGTGTGAATAGCGCTGGGACAGAAGAAAAAGATGATGCTGTGACTAGTGCGGGCTCTGAAGAGAAGCGAAAGACCTCAGCTTGTGGAGATGCAAGCAAATTTGAAAGTTCTGTGTCCTGCTTAGGTGAAGTGGAGAGCGATGGTGCTGTAACTAGTGCAGGGACAGAAACAGGTGAAGGATCAACAAGTGGTGACGGTTCAGCAGAATTTAGGGGCAGTAAGAGAGCTGGCCGAGTAAAAGAACACGAAGGTACTGTGACTTGCACAGGTGCAGAAGAAAGAGGTCATAACTTCATTGTGTGCTCAGTGACTGGTACAGATGCCCAAGGAGAAAGCACTGTAAGTGGGGCGTGTATTGCAGTGGTCACAAATAATGATGCTACAACTGGAACTAATGGTGACAAATCTGAGGATACTATAAATGGTGAAAGTGCAGTGACCAGCACAGGCATAACTCCAGAAGATGATGCTGAAATTTCAGTAGTCTGCACAGGACTGGAGGACAGCAATGAAGGGTGTGCAGTTTCTTTAGATGCTGAAAAATGTGAAAGTCTAATGGACAGCACAAGGACAAAAGAGGAAGCCAGTATTGCTATGGTTAGCATTGGTTCATGTGATGATGAAGGTTTTGTGACTAGTACAGGCTCAAAAGAAGAGGATGAAGAAGATGAGGGTATTGTGACCAGTACTGGAAGAGGAAATGAAGAAATTGAGCATGCTTCTACTTGCACGGGAATGGAAGGTGAAAATGCGCTGATCTGTATAGGTGCAGAAGAAGGTGAAAGTTCCATTATCTGCATAGTTGCTGAACAAATGGAAGCTGAGTCAGGAGTGGCTGGCACAAATGTAAATAAGCTTATGGTGGACAGTATGACGGGTGCTGAGAAAGAAGCTAGTCATGGCACAAACAGCAAAAATGCCAAAGGAATTGTTGAAAGTAGTGTAACCAGTGCAAGTGCTGCCGATGAGGGTGCCATGGCTGCACATATCGGAAAACATGAAGGTATCCTCATTCCCCTGGATGCTGAAGAGTGTGAGGGCCCCATGACTAGTGCTATGGCACTGCAGGATAAGGGTCAGCCTGGTGCTGAAGAAGGACATGAAATTGCCATGACTTCTTTCGGTAGCAGAGAACTTGATGGCTCTATAAGTAGTGCCATTCCAAAGGAAGATGACAACTCTCTTATTTCTCCTGACAGAGAGGAAAAAGTTAAAGGTGATATTATTTCCACCAGTACAGTGGAAGAAAGTGATGCTCCCTTACATTCAGCCATGGATGCTGAGGAAGGTCCGCTTGCTGTTACAAGAGCAAATGAAAGTGGGGAAAGCTCTATGGTCTTAGCAGACACCGAAGACACAGAGGTGCCCATGCCCAGTACAGCTACAGAATTTAAAGAGAGTGTGCATGCTTCTAGCAGCAAGCAGGAGAAAGATGAGTGCACGATGATTTCCACCAGTATTGTGGAAGAATTTGAGGCTCCTATGTCAAGTGCCACTATTGAATACGATGGTCAGCTCCCCTCTGTGAAAACGGAAGAAATAAGTGAGAATACTATGGTTTCTATAGATATGGAGGTATACGATGTTCCCATGCCCAGTGCATCCAGTGTGGGAGGAGATGATGATGATGAAAGTCGACCAACTGCTAGCAGTAAAGAAGAAAAGGATGAGTGTGCTATGATCTCCACAAGCGTTGTAGAAGAACAAGTAATCCTAATGTCAGGTGAGGTTACAGAAGAGGCAGTTCAGCATGTCTCAGACACAGAGTCAAAAAATGAAACAGTAATGATCTCCACAAGTACAGCAGAATGTTTTGAAGCTCCTATGTCTAGTGTAGCTGTGCAAGATGAAAATAAACTCACTGCTTCAGAAACAGAAGGAAGATACGAAGCTGCTATGATCACAACAAGTATGACAGAAGAATGTGAGATAGTCCTGATCAGTGCAGCACCACAAGCTGAAAGTCAGCTTCTTGTGGCAGAAGGAGATGAAGAGACCATTCTCTCTCCAAATGCATCAGAGGAATGCAAGATCGTGGAGACCACTGCAACTGTAGATGAAGAGTTTGGACTAGCTGCTTTCAATACAGATGCAAAGAGCGACGGTTCTGTGATTTTTGTGGGAGAATGTGGAGCTCCTGTGCTGAGGGTTACCACCAACAGTGAAGATCAACATGCTGCTTCAAGTATGGGAGATAAAGAGGAAGGGGCAGTAATCACCCTGAGCACAATGGAAGAATGTGATAGTCTCTTCACCTTTACAGTCATAGAAGAAAGTCAACTTGCTGCTGAGAGTACAGAAGTAAAAGACAAAAGTGAGGACATTTTTAATACTGCTAGCCAAATTGAATGCATCCTAACAACCACAGGCCCAGAAAAAAGCAATAATTCTTTGCTTGTCATTGGTAGAGAGAATGAGGCCAGTGAGAGTGTTGTGCAGGACGAATCAGCAGCATCTCAGACTGCTGTAGACAGTGAAGTCACAGAAACGGATGAAAATTCAGTGAACCTCATGAGTGTAGATGAAGCTCTTTGTGTGGAGATTAGTACAGAGGCTGTTGCAAGTGCAAGTCCGTCCTCAGAGGCAAATGAGGATGACGAGCAAGCTGAAGATGTGTTGCAGGAGGATGTTACATCAGAACTCTCTTGTATGATTTCGGAAGCAGCAGTAGAGAGTGAAACTCTACAGAATGTAAACTGTAAATTTAACTCAAACTTGCTTTTAGAAAGCGACTTTTCTGAAAGAAGGACTCCACTGCCTAGGGCACAATCTCATTCCTTAGCTTCTGCAAGTGAAGTAACTGTAAATAACAACCATGGTGAAGTGATTGCAGGAGCAGAATTAGGGGAAAAAAAAGACTTGCCTGTGTTGCATGTGGAAGAACTATATGGCAGTGATGACAAAATGAACTTGGTCAAAATAGATGATATTGGAAATGAAGTTACTTTTCAGAAAAGTAATACAACATTTAATTCAGGTGAGGATTTCTGTGCTTTTTTCCTCTCTTGAGTTTATAGCTGTCATTAATAAATGCTGAATTACCAATAACTTATGCTGTTCAAATATACCAGACTTCTGTGTAGTTTGCAAAATTCTAATGTATTTAAGAATTGGTGGCAAATACTTAACTAAACATGTAATTCTGAGTGTTGGCGTGACTGAACAAAATTAGTATCTTAGGTATGTTAAAAAAGTGCACAAAGAAAATATATTGAGTTAAAATCATGATCTAATTTATGATGTTTGCAAGGGATAATTATCATGGAGCTACAAATAGGTTTTGTTACTAACATGTTCTGAAATTCAAAAGTACTTTTATAGGAAAGAGAATGTATTTCATTTAGATGTACGTTCAACATTTTAAAAATGGTAACTTAGTGAGTTTTGAAGATTAAGAGTGACCATCCTTAGTCGTAACCGCAGATTTTCTCAGGATAGTTTTTTAATGGTAATACTTAAATTCACTGTCTTATGCTGAATTTTGTCTTGTCTCTACTAATAGACTTGAAATTATCATCCTTCGTGTTGCTGGAGGAGTTAGGTAGTGATCCTAAATAAACAAATGTTTTAGGAAAGCAGTGATTTTAGGTGTCTATTTTTAATACAGAACTTAAGATATGGTAGTATATGACACTAAGAATATCATGTCTTATTTTCAAGATCCATTTTTCTGGGATTTAATGTTTGAAATGAACTTGCATGGTTGCTAGTTCCTTAAAATACCACATTGTGAACATCCTGCTATTTTTAGCCTTTCTCCTTTTTGACCCTCCAGAATAGTTGAAGCACTAAGTTTATGAAATAATAAGTTCTGTAAATGCCATAATGAATTCAAAGTTTTGAGTTCATTAAAATTTTGGAGGAATTAAACTGTAGAAAAAAGTAGAGAAGTCTGCCTGTCCTCAGTTATGCCAAGGTACATGGAATGATGCTGGTGAAACACTTCTTTTAAAACCTTTTCCTTCTCATGTATGTCTCGAAGGTTAGTTTTTCTATTTTGGTGTTTCACTCAATACTTGTCATGGGCTGATGCAGGCTTTGTAAGTACCAGGGGTAACAGTAGTTTGTATTTAATACAAACGTAACTTGCTGTTTGGAATTTTGTCAGAAAATCTGTTGATGTTTTCAAAGGAAAAGCAAGAAAAAAAGCTGAAGTCAGAAATCCATAAATAAGCTGTGGTAAATTCTGATAACTTCTATTCTCCAATCTTTTTGTATTTAAGGAAAACAGAGAAGTACTTGTGTTCTTGCAGATGTCAAGGTTTTTTTTTAAGCTGGTTTGCTACAGACAGACAACTATTGTTTTCATTGCCAGGAAGAGGTTGAATTCATGTGGTGGTTCATGAGGGGATAGCATCCTACTGTAGCATGGGCTAACTATGGCATAATGTAATTAATAATTTTAACATACTTGTATTTCATTAGGCAATAATGCAGCTTTACCAAAGTTGGCAGAAGAAGTAGAACTTGAAACTAACTTGAAAATTGAAGAGGTATGTGTTAATTTTTTTTTGACTGTTTCTTGTATGATTAAATACGTTTTCTAGGGTTTCCTTACTAAATATTTGATTTTTGTGCAGCAAGGACTGTATTTGAACCTCAAAACATTTAGAGGGTCATTTTTTTCGGAATATTTAGCCGTATTCTTCTAAGCAGTTGGCATTTAGATTGTGTGATGTCCATGTTACTCTGTGGTAGAACCAATTCCCTTCCTCAGCTGTGTTCCTTCCATGACAGTGACATCTGAGTTTGCTTTTCTTCAGAACTAGTTATACTGTACATTGTTGTTTCTGATATTACTTGTAAAGTAGTCATATATGCCTTAACACTTACAGGTGGCAGTCAATTAGTGTTTTAAAATAGTAAGCATACACTGCTGTTCATTTTATTGTATCCCTCGGTTCAGAGCATGGTTCAGAGACTCACAAGCACCTCTGGAAGGGCCACCAGGCACAGGGCAGACCAGTTAAGTGTTTCTGAGCAACGGTTTCAATGCATTGAAATGCATTTTGGGAAAATCCACGTCAGCTTCAGTCTGGTGGGATTTACTGAGTTGAGTTCAGTACCACCTGCAAAGGGCTGTACTGTTTGCCAATGTAAGATAGTGGTCCTACAGTCAATGTGGTTGTGTTCACATGGCACTGTACCTGGGTTTACAGTGTTGGGATCTGACTTAATGCTACATGGAGCTAAGTGTACTTACCCATGCATTTGTAACATACAGCTGATCTGCAGCTTTTCTTAAAAAAGAAAAAGAAAGAAAGAAAATAGGCAAATATGTTGCAGATACATATACTGTGCAGATACATATTTTTCTGTATATAGGTATGTTTCTGGAATACTTGTTTTGACCAGAGCTCCTCTTAGAAGAAGAATTTGCACCTTCCTGAGATTTCTTTTGGGATCTCCTTGTTAAACTAATCCATTCTTATCATACCATTGTTAACTCTAAGGTCAAGCTCATGGCACCGCAGTGTTCAACAGTAATGTAACTAAGCTCTGGCAGTGTCTCCTATTAATATTTGTACTGCTGTCTTAGCTTTTGAAGGCTTATCAGTCAAAAGACAATAGTAATTACTACATGAGGGAAGGGAGCAAAACATAATTGTACTGGATGCCTGTAATAATTTGTTTTCTCTGATCTTGCGTTTAGCCACAACAGCCTGAAAGTCCAAGGAGTGAAGAAGTATGTGTGGATCTTCATATTAAAGAGCTACAAAAAGGTGATTTTTATGCTGATAGTACACTACTTTTCATACTGGTTTGGTATTACTCATAAGGGGAATTTTGTAGATTTGATATATACTTTGTCTAGAGGGACCGAAGCAAAGCCCGTGGAAATCTTCATGAAATGCTTCTTAGGAGCTCATGTGGTTTTGCATTTGGTTTACAGGAGAGAGTGGGAGGATCAGCCCTTTCTTCCAATATAATACATTAAAAGAAGGGTGGAAAGCACTTAGAATTAAAAAAAAATGTGGATTTCAAATAGAATGTTAGCACTCAATAAATAAATATAATAAATAATAAATATGGAATAATAATTAATAAATAAGTAAAATAATAAAATGTTTGATGCTCAGGCACAGAAACTTCCCCAATGAGTTGCTTTCTTCTTTCTGAAATTAGAACAACCTCGTTTCTGGTGTTGTGACAGGCCCTTGGGGATATAGCGACAGTTAAGTAATGTATGACTAAGCCACAGAGAGGTTACAGAGTGTTAAAAAATATATATAATAATAATAACAGGAATTATTTTTTTTTTAGTCTGTCTTGCCTTCCATCAGATTAAAGAGTTTCTGGCCAACCACTGAAATCTGGCCATCCAATGAAATTTGAATAGTATTTATAAGTAAGTAGTCATCTAGCTAGAAATTTCAGTCAACTCTAGATCTGTGCTCAGTAATTCCTTTTCAGTGTATTAAATCAGTCTTAAATGCAGGGGGAAAAAAATCCCTCATTCCTAGAAACACATTTTCAAATGTGTTGCAGTTGTTTGGCTTTCCTATTAAAGCAAAAACACACCCCAACTTTGTTCCCATCCTGATGGATTGCATGCTCCAGATGCTTTACAAAGATGTTTACAACACTACCAGATGAGAGTTAATCTTCTGTTAATGGAGTAACAAGCAAAACTAAAATGAATTCCGGGAGGTACCAATGATATAGCTGTGTAAAGTCCAGAGAGGTTAAAGATGCATTTCCTCTTATGGAAATTGCAGCTGAAAGCATAAACTGAAAGGACGCGCTGTAAAGCTCACTTGTAAATTTTTACGTGTATACCAAAATAACTTTACGAAATAGAGGACAAAATTAGGACCAAGGTGAGATGTGCCTTGTTGTAAAGCCTTAGATTCCTTTTTATTCTCGGGGTAGGTCAAATTCATATACCTACTTTAATGGTGTAGTATATTCATCCAGGTGACAAGAGACATGCTCAACTCACAAGAAAGGAAGTGTAAACCCCAAGAATGGCTTAGAAGAATGTGGTCTTCAGGACACCAGATCCAAAATGTGCCACTTCACATCACGCAGTCACCCAGACAGGCAGTACTTAAAATTTAAAATGTGCACATTGAACTGGCAGCGATAATCTTGTTCCATGTAAAATGTTTAACACAAATCCATTTGTTGTGTAAATCATGTTGGATATGACACACACTGAAGAAAGAATAATGCTTTGTAGCTCTTGGTAGAGATTTTTTTGCTTTTTCCCCACACACACAATAATCTCTCTTTTATGTATATATATATACATATAGCTCAACGTACGTAAAAGGAAGTTGTTTAAAAGACAAATGTGTGTCCTGTCATCAGTATGAACAGCAGACACAGTAGTTTAGTAGTCCAAGCTTCCTTGGAATGTAAACAAATCATTGCTGTTTGAGTGGGTAGGATCTAGCTCTTCATTTGACACTGCTTTAAAAATTGGAAGATATTGTGCAACTAAACAGTATAGCTGTGCATAAATTGTTCCTAAAACTTATAGGTTTAAGAAATCAGCTACAAATTGTATAGAGTTTTATGTGAAAACGGTTTTATTGGATTGTAGGTTTATGTTCTTACTGTAGCTGAAAGAAAAGCTGGTTGGAAAGTTTTAGCAGTTTTTTAAAATAAAAATACTAATTCAGTTGCCTATGTGAATCAGATCTAAAGTTTTTTTTGAACCCTTTCATAGAGCAGCTTTTTTAGGATTCTCTTCTTGTACCTATATGAAGTGACTTTGAAAGATATGGAATTTTACCAAATTGCAGAGGACTCATTAGTTTCCATAATATGTAATTATTTTCCACATTTTTGTGATATGTAAGGTTTGGCTCTACTTTGTCAGAGCCAAAGTTAGAGTACAGTAGAGTCTAGCAATCAAACAGCTTCCGTATGTGCACTGTCTCACTGCTACAATTGTGCAGACTTTAGTTCTCTGCCAAGCCTGATGTTACAGCTTAGTTTTCAGCATAATTTACTTCATCCCATGATCTAGCATCTAGGTCTGCGATGTTGGTGACTGACTCATTCAAATGCCAGAACTGTATTTGAAACTTATAGTTTCTTAACTTAAGGTTCCTGTGTGTTTCAAAGATCACAGCCTCCTGAATGCCTATATTTTAGTCTTAACATGATTCTCATCTATCTATGCTTTAGAAATCCATTTTTTTTATTTTTATTTGTTTGATGATACACTGTTAAAAGAAGGATAAGGTGCTTGGGTGAATGGTATTTTCAACACTGAAAGCAAGTTATGTAGTGCCAGGTACTTGCTTTAGAGCCCTTTCAGAGAGGTGAAATAGAAGATACGAAGATATTTTGCTGCTGAACTTTTTTCTAATTTTTTTATTATTTTTAGTAGATTTGCAGCAGAGGAATATTGCTCTAGGAAGAGAAACTATTCACGTAAGTTTTGTTTTGTTTTTTAAAGTTTACTATCAGTTTATGCTGCTTTTTTCTTGCTTGCATTTACTTCTATTTACATTAAAAGTTCTATTTACATTAAATATTCTCTAAACAAAAATATTATTTCTTGTATATGCAGAGCCTATATATGTGTATATATGGAGACTGTGCAGCTGTGTAGGTTGATGCCTAATTACTCTTTTGAATTTACCAGTAAATAAATCTTTTATTGTTGTTTAACATTTTATGACTATTTCAAGAGTGTTCTTAACTGTCAGAAGATAGAAGCTTGTTCCTCTCCTTGAGAAAAGAGGGCAAAATAGGGTTTATAGTGGGGCCTTTGATTGGGACTAGAAAGCTGCTCTTCTAGCGCAGTCCACTGCGATCTCACAAGAACGTGGAACCTGTAATTGTAATAAGGATGACTGAGAAGGTTATGAAGTGTTTCTTATGGAGCAGTAGCAAGACAGTTTATGTATGTGACAGGTTAAAAATGTGTGTCTGTAGTTTCTTGAACTTGAATAGTAACTTATCTTTTTAACTTTGTAATATATATATATATATATTGTAATATATATATATGACGATGTTGTTTGATCATGTTTTGGTTCTAATGAGATACTGATTTTGTTTCTGCATGTCGGAGAGTGTCCTTTCAAATCCAAATATATTTTGAGTAAATTGCTATGATACATTGCTTTTAAAACACATAGTAGAATGTCTAATTAAAACTAAGCGTTTTTTTCATTAAAAGTATCAATTAAAAAATGTGCAAATACGGCAAGTCAGAAGTTCTTTCGTAATAGTAGTAACTTTCTTTGAGCTGTAGAAACAGACTGCTTTTGTAATTCCACTACTTCCCATTTTAATGGATGTTGTATTTAAAAGTAGTGAGTGGGAATAACTTCCTCCCTTCTATGTTTATAAACTTTATGGAGGAGGAAAATAGAAGAAAAAGAAGGTAAAGAGTTATCTTTCTTTGTATTTTATGCATAGGTGGAAAACGTGGATACCAAGATAACTGAAGAACATAGATCTAAAGGAATACAATGTAAATCTTCAGGAACAGTAGATAAAGAAAAATGTAAGTGATACAGTGGAAAGCTTTTCTGTTGCAAAATAAAGTCCTGCTGTGATCAGGCCGTAAAATTCTCTTTTGAAGGAAAGACTGGAATGGGGAATTACAAAATCCAAAGTAATACATCTTTCCAAAACAGCTCAACATATTTGAAATAGCTTCATATACTTTATAATAATAGGGTAGCAAATTCAGTAGTATACAGAAGAGTATTGTAGCTTTTTTTGATCATAGGGGAACAAACTTTCTTTAATCTATAAAATAATTACTGACTTTATACTTAAAGAAGAAAAACGGAAGGAAAATAAAGCTGAGGAAAGCTGATCATCAAGGAAATACCTGGCCATTCACTGGACATTGTGAGGCTGGATGTTTCTTTCTGTTAGACTGGGAAAACCAAAGTTTTAGAGTAACCTTTTTGTCTGTCTAGAAGCAAAAGTTGAGAAGGAAATTAGTCCATTGAATGGCATAAATATTTCTAAGCTAATAGATTTGTTTAGGCATTTTGTTGACATAATCATGAGACTGTATAATAGCCATTTAAACTCTGCCTTCAACTGAAGCAAAAACTTACTTCAAAAAAAGCTTACTAAAAATTTTTGATTTTTTTTGCAATAACAAAACAATAAAAAAGGTACATTAGGCTAACTGATTATGTCATGTCTTTGATAACTGTTTTCCTTCCACTTCCAAGAATGTTGATTTGATGAAGTGAGTAATGTGAAGCCAGGCAGTATTTATGATAGTGTCCCACATTTCATTAACTGGTTTCTCTGGTTGGATTGAAGTTACAGTTGATGTTTAATTTCTTGGTATAGTATCTGTGAAATTTCAATTTTGAGCTCATATTTCAAAAAATAAGAAACATGGAATTCTTTTTTGTAATTATTTTGTGTTCCTATTCAAAGAGAGTTCAGCATAACTTCCTGTTCATAGTTCTGTAAATAAGATGCTGCTATTCAAAATCTTTCCAATAGCACTAATGGTATTGCTGGTATAAAAGCAACATCAAAATCTGACAAATACACAAGGCACTATTTTTTTTAACGCTTGAACTTTTGTTGGTTTTTCAGGCAACCAGCCGATTGCTCAGGATGTGAGAAAAGATGATGAACAAAGTCAGTGTTCCGAAACAAAACCTAATAACATCAAGGTATTTTGAAGAACACTTTTTTAATGTTCTATAATTGTAATGTAAATAAGACTTAAGTCTAAGTTTTTATTTCTATAGCAGATTACTTTAGGAGATATGTCTATTATTAACTGTTAATTAATTTGCATTGTGTTGAGTGCAAAATGAATATGGAATGGTAATAAGTTTCCATAGGGTAGTGAACTGGAAAAAAAAAAATTGCAGAGGTTTCTGTTGTTGTGCACAATGTCTGTGTAGTGACCAAATACTTTTGATCTGTGATGGACAATTTGCCCAATAGTTAAGAACTTAGGATCCCATGGAGCACTGTGGGAGCCCAGCTGTCCAGTCAGTTCAGCATCTTTATGTTTGTACTGATCTGAAATCAGCAAGAGGGTATCAGACTTGACCCAAGTCCTGGATTTGCACAGATCCCCTCCAGGTCAGAACCGGAACTTAAGAAAAAACAGATATTCATTGTAAAAGTACATGCAGAATATTTTGGATTATTTTACCCATTGATTTTGATGAAGGCTCTCAACATCAACATTTTTGAGAGATTACAAAATAACTGTTTTTTTGTTTGCTTTTAAATTCAGGTAACTGACAATTTCTTTAATTTGTAGTAAGTTGCTCTTTTCTGTGTTGTTTCCAAACAATGCAGGAAGTTACTTCAGGTGATACAGCAGAAATGTCCAAAGAAATTGATGCAACACATACGCTTCCTAGAAATGCTGTGGAAGTAAAAGGTAATGAAAATACACAATCTTTGCAATTTACTGAACCCGTACTGAGTGCTACTTTCATCTGAACGATTCTGGGAGCAATGAGAAATTCAGTCCCAGTCAAGTACTTGCATATATTCTCTAGTTGTTTTCTGTTCTGTTACTGCTATCAAATAATACATTATTCTCAGTTCTTTTAATGGCAAGTGCAAATCTCATGTTCCTGGTGGTGATAGTCTGACCCAGATAAGGAGTTACAGGGATATTGTGCATCCACTTCAGTATACAGCCTGAGTAGGGAAGCCAATTGCAAATACACAGTTGGACAGGGGGAACAGCATGTTCAGGACATGTGAGAAGAACTGTCCTATTTGTTTACATAGAAAAAACTACAAGGAAAGAGTTTACAAGTTACACTGTTGTAATCGACATATTAAATACACTTAAAAAAAAAAAGTAATAAAAATGATGTGTCCACAGGGCTAATAATGACTTTGATGTAGCTAGAGTCTGCCTTTGTGTGAACAGTGTACATTTCCTAATACCAGTTTGAGCTAATAGTTTTGTCTCTCCAGTGAGCATGTCTTAAAAAAAATCTGAAGCTGTTTTTGCAGTGAGCTTGTATGCTCACTGATTATATCCTCACTATACTGTCTACAGCTTTCTATTTCATGGAACGTGGGAGAAAATTATATAGTGGCTTGTTGAACTTTTTTCACCTTAAATTAAAAGTCACTTCTAACTCATCTAGTGTTAGGGAAGCATTTTGGCAGTCCAACATATTGTTGCTTTAAGGCAAAGTGTTAATTTCTGATGGGTGTTTATAGGGAAGCTGAACTTGGGGCAACAGAATGAAATGATGCTTTTAGTCCAGAAACTGTGGCTTGTACCTTTTTCTTCGTCTAACAAAACAAAAATGCACAGTTTCTCTTTTTTTCTTTCCTCTGTGTGTGTGAGAGAAGATGAATCCAGCATTGAGCAGGAAGTGTCTGAAAAAATGAAGCAGAGTCTAGAATCAAATGAAAATTCTGTAGAGGTGAGTGGTGTTATTCGTGATAACTAATTGGGATAATATAGGTTCACGCTGAAAACAAGTGGTTTGTATTTTGCTGACAGCAGTATTAAAATTTTGACTTCACCAACACCATAAATAGCTGTGAAAACAAAACAGGACACCTCTAGACTGAGGGACTTTACACTCTTTTTTTGTAAATAGAAGAGTCTGTTGGTAGAGATTTTCAGCCAGTATTTATTACTCGTAGGTGTCCTTCATAGTTTAAACTTAAAAGTTTTTGTTTTTTAACTAAAGACCTTCTGTATATAGGTATATAAAGAACTTTACCAGTCGGTATACTGGGATAATTAGGATACTGACTGTTAAATAGCACTTCCTTAGCTGTTACAAGATGTAGCCTATATTATGTGGGAAAAGGTGATCAGAAGATACCAGGTTTGGAGTTCTTGTAAGACTGAAAAAACATGGTGGGATAGGTGGGAGGTTGCAAAAGGCATTGTGTTCTCAAGCATGCATTGTGCCGGAGGCAAGCCACAGAAAATTTAATACAATCAGGAGTTGTCTTGTTTCTTTTCTGATACGGATTTTATAAACAGCAGCATCTCTTAACAGAATCTGGATCACCTATATTTTAAACAGACAAGCATTACTTCTGCTACTATCACACTGTGTTAGCAGCAGTCTTTATATTATATTGATCAAATGCTGAATGTCAGTTACAGTAACTAAAATACTTCTGTCCTTTATTTTTCATAGGAAAATCAACCTGTTGTAGTGAAACGGAAAAGAGGAAGGCCTCGTAAATACCCTCTTGAAGCTGCGCAGCCTGGTGGTAAGTAATTCATAACACCTGTGTGGGAAAATAATGAAAATAGTAACATTCAAGTTCTGAATTCATATTTCTTCCCTCAGGTGGGGAGTCAAAAGCTGATATGAGCAGTGGGAATGTAAGTGCCTTTATTTTGTTTGGGTGCAATTAAACATGTTAGCTCAAGAGCCGTTCTTCTGTTTAATAGTTAATGGTATTTCAGAAACATTTTATGGAAAGCTTGATAATTGATTTCAGCCTAAGCATACAAAAACTATGAAAAGTATATACTGATATAACTGAGTTCAGTAAGCAAAATATACTTTTACGTCTGAACGTGGCAAATAACAGGATCAAACAGTGCAATGTAAATAATACAGATGTGTTACACTGTCTAGCAGTATACATGTGCATGTGATCAGAATTTCATCATGCTTACATGCCTTTTGGTTTGTGCTGAGGGTTATTTTGGCCTAAAGAAAACTTGAGATTTTCTTCTCTACATAAGCCTGTTTTAATAATAGCATATATTAACTATTAAAATCTTAAAGTATTATGTAATCCAGTTGAGTTATCTACATTACAATATGTACAGTAAACTCAGAATACAGAGACACACTGATAGTAAGTTAAGAGCTCCTGAAACATCTCTCTGTCTACTAAAGCTCAGCAATATCTTGATTTCTAGACCTACGTGACGTGCAGTCACTGCCAACTTTTCTGTTGAAAGTGTTCCTGCAGTCCAGTTGGATTACAGCACTGGGTAGTAATGGATTGAGGATAGAAATATTGCTTGGAAAGAGATGATTAAAAAAAAAAAGAAACACTTACTGAAGCTGGTTCATTCTGCCTGCTGAGGCACACACTGGCATGGTTGTCAGAAGTCTGGGGAATTTAGCAGGTGTTCTCGTCCCTGCTTCATCTGTCCATGCATTTCAGGCAGCCCTTTCAGGGTCTGTCCCTTTTACAGGCCTGGTAAAACTTTGTTTCAAAATTCTAGTAAATCTTTTTCCTAATCATTATTTTTCAATATCAATTTAATGAAAAATAATTTGAAGTGTTGTTTTGGTTTCAAACGAGAATTAAAACTCATTTTAAATCCCCTTTGGGATATATATACGCTGGCACATTCAGCACTGGAACCGAGTTGTCTTTTTCTAGTTCAACCATTGAACTGTCTTGCACCTCCAAGTGATGACCCATAGGTGTGTCAGTCAGTTACAGGCTGGCTGCGGGAGGAACAGCTACTTGCCACCCATTTGAGATAATGGTTCTGTAAAGTGAATAACTGTCTTTGCAAGGCAGTTTTCCCAAAGTTGCATTGAGAATCTGTTGCTACTTCAAAGATGGTATAGACATCTTAGTGTAGTCGTGTAACGATGAAAGCAACTGGATTTTGTTGACATTCATTGTAGGAGATTATGTAATGTTATATAGCCTTTTCTGTATTCTGAGTACATATAAAATTCTGGTGACCACAACTTGCAAATCTGTGTGTGATTACATAAAGTGACTGCACTAAATTTTTCTTTTTATCTTTGAGAATTAAGTTTTCATAAATATATTTCACTGTAATGACTTCCAGTGTAAATTACCATATCAGGTTACTGAAACTACTGTCATTTCATTTGTTTATGGGCCATTAAGTACAAACTTTCTGCATATTGGTTAGAATCTTTGTGTTTTCTGGACTTGCAGTTATGTTCTACTAATGAATGGAAAGAAGTTTCTGTGTTTATGTAATACAAACCTGGATTTTCCTGTTTTTTGTGTGTGTGTTTTTGTGTGTTGTTGTTGTTTGTTCGTTATAAAATCTAGCTGCAGTCTCCAGCCTTTGCAAGTAAAGGGAAAAGTCCTCAAACAGGTAAGCAAATCATGGGAGAAATGCAAGGGGGTGCTCAAGACCATCAAATGGGTCCTTCTTAAACATCATCTCTGGCAGTCAGTATTATCAACTTGTGAAAATATCTGAGTAAACAGGACAGTGAAGACTTGTCCCTAATTCCTACTGAGGTTTTCATTTAAGAAAAGAGCAGCATGCCGAGAATTAATTTCAGGAGTGTGGCTACAGCTTAAAGGGTAGAGTAATGCATTGCTGAATATTACCCAAGCATTTGTGTGTGGCACATGGTGCCATTTCTACTTATTTTTTTTCATACAGTGAATATCAAAGTAACAGTTTTTACATTAACTGCTTTAAAATGCATGTAGGAAAAAAAATCTAATTATGTTCAGTTAATTACATTATCTGTCAATAAGAGTCTGAAAAGGTCAGTGGCAGCTTGAGGGAATATTTCTTTCCCTTTTCACAACTACTGTAAACATTTTCTAAGATTATCACTTAACTTTATTTGGAAATATACTGCTAGTGTTTCAAACTAAAGTCAAATAAAAAGTGAGATTTTTTATATTTTTATTGCCTATTCAAACACCTGTGATGTAAGAGGTCAACTGATGGTGATTTTTTAATTAAGTCTTTTAGTAACGGCCATTCATAAAATATTTTTTTAAAATCCATTCATGAAGCAGACAAACAAAGAAAAAGTTTATAGACAAATACAAACATTCATACAAGAAATCTGAGAAAACAAATCTTCAAAACAAACCTTCAGGAGTTTCCAAAAGCCTAGGTTTCTACAGAGACATTAATCTTGCTGCACTGTACATATGGACTATTTCCTATTTTCACTGCATTTTTTAAATGTCAGCTTTAATCTATATGCTTCAGAATTGTCTCTGGAGGGCTAGCTGGTTGTGTGGTACTTGGTTTCTGTCAACTGCAAAGAGAACAGACAAGAATGTGAGAAAGGTGTAAAACTACATTTTGGCTTGCTTTTTATTAAAAAGGACAGACGCTTGACTGTGTACTTAAAACTTAATTTAGTGTGTTAAGTAACATATCATTTTCCAGGTAAAAGGCTGTTGATGTCACAGGCAATATAAAGTGTATGAAGTGGGTGAAATATCTTGTGAAACTTTTCATCATATGTTAGCGTTCATGTGAGGATTGGAAAACCTCTGGCAGGGAAAGGAAAACAAAGTGGAATCCCTTTGTGCAGTCCATTTAGTCTGGTAATTTTGGGATGTTCTGTATAAGGGTTTATGACAGAGACAGATTCACGTACAGAATGGGAAGCAGAAAAGTCGTTTTCAGTCAGGGCAACTCATACAGTTGGAGACAACTGGTTTCTGAAGGAAACATCCTTCCTTAGCATGCTTCTCCTCTGTACATGCTCAGCAGTGGAGAAGGGCTTCTCTGGAAAACTCTTCCTGAATAAGTAGAAGTAACTGATGCTGAACTTGAAATTGAAATTATTTTGCACTAATTAGTGGTTGCTGCTGTAAAGTTGGTAGGATTTTTTGTTATTGCTAATTATTTTTATACTTTGAAGTAAAAGTACCACGTTTTGTCATCCTAAAGGGAAGATTGTTTCTGTTTTAAAAAAAAAAAAAAGCATCGTGTAGTTAAATGAAATCTTCTTCAATCACAAAATATTTTGCTATAAATTTGCCAAAACTTACCAGAATTTTAAGTATCTGTCTTCAGTACACAACAGAATTAAAAAAATGTTTTTTATGTATTGGACTTATTTTATGTAGAACACTTAATGCAGTGGACAGTCCTATGTTTTATTATGCTTCTTCATCAAGTAGTTACACATCTTTGCAATTCATTTCGTTTGCTTCTGTGTAAAAGCTTTTCCTCATAACTTTAACAGCACAACTCCAAAAAAACACTTGTGTGAATTTTAGAATATGTTTCTGCTTTGAGATCTGGTTTTGATCCACTGAGTTGACATTCTTCTGTTCTTACTCTACTGGTCTAATTAGTGATGGATTTAGAGTTTGTGGTCTCTTTTTTTTTAAGCTTTCTTGGAGGAAAAAAAAAAAAAGGCAATTTTATGGCAGAAAAAAGGTATAAAAACATGCTTTTGTTTAGGCTGCTACTCTCCTTCCACAGCTGGAGATTTTTACCCATGCAGTATTGCAGATAATTCCTTTTGGCAAACCTCAAAATTCATAAAATTATTTTTCTTACCACAGAGTTAGAGTAGAAGCAGTAGCCATCTACCATAGAGAGTGGCCAGGCTGGGACAACACGGTTCACAGGGTTGGTAGATGTATTTTAACATGCACAAGCCAGTCTGTAAGAAGCACTGAGTCGAAAAGCCGGGCCACTTCAACAGAGGAAGTCACCTAATTTGTATGCTAGGTATTAGGTATTATATATACAGGTTTTCAGTGTTGCCTTTTTGAGCTACAGCCATCTTGGTGCTTCACCATGGTTGTAGTTAAGCACTGGAACAGGTTGCCCAGAGGGACTACGTATGTAACCTGTGTTCTTAGAGACTTTCAGAATTGCATTGAACAAGATCTTGAGCGGTAAGATCAGATTTTGAGTTTAGCTGTGCGTTGAACAGGAGGCTGGACTTCCAGAGGACCTCCAGAGGCCCCTTCCAAGCTAAATTTTTCTGTGGTGCTGTAATTGATTGACAGTAATTAAAAGGGATAAGTAACTTCTGTTTTTCCATTAAAATAAAAAAAAAAAAAGCGTATGCAACAAAGTAATAAATATAGCATCAGTTTTATAAAAGCCTTACTGCTTAAAAAAAAAAATATTAATAAATCATTGTCCCAGTCTGTGTATAACAAAATACAACAAAGCCAAGCCAAATTCTAATTTAGAGACTTTAAATGTTTTCTGACATTGTGTTGTTTAAGCAAAGTTGACAGAGTTCAAAAGAAGTTTGTGGTTTTTAACTGAGTAGCAAAAGATCTGAAGTTCAGGATTCCATTTTGTTTTTTCTTTTTAGGTACAGACTTATCAAATAAGAAAGAAACAACAAATGTAAGTGTAAGCATTTTAATTTTGTACGCCTATAAGCAGTATGTAATGAAAAATGTCTGTCTTTTATTTAAATTAAATTGTTCTTGCCTTACTTGATTGTATTTTATTTCTTCAGGAAGATGAAGCTGGGAAAGCAGATATGGCTGTGCGTAAAAGAGGGAGAAAGCCCAGGCGTTCTCTGGTTCAGTCAGAGGAAACTGGTAAAAACATGAAACTGTGCTGTTCCTAGCAGAATGAGGAGATATTACTGTGCCTTTCTGTATACTGATAGCAACAAGATAAGCTTTATTCAATTTTCCTTTCTTGAGGAAAAATCATTGAGTTACAGCTAGTGTAAATATTATGTAAATATGTGTAAATTGCTGTAATCTCATGTCAGAATTGCTACATCCCAGATGCTTCTATAAAGCCTCATGAATTTTCTATGAATTCTGGCTATGAGCTGCATAAGTAAACTGTTGTGAATGTGTTAGCAAGATTAAGTCAAACAAGTGTGAATTAAAAATGTTGAAGCATAAAGGAAATGGAAAAATACTTACTTAAAATGGGATTTGTGAATAGAATACCTTTTCTAAACTAAGTGTCCATATCCTTTTGGAGGGCTTTTGGAAAATTATAGCACATGTGTAAAATTTTACATGGGCAGAAACGCTGGAGCCAGAAAGAAAACGTCGGAAATTAACATCTTCTGAAGAGGAAGTAAGAGAGCAGGAGGAAGGTGAGGAAGAAGATGAGGAGGACGATGATGAAACGCATTCTGGGTCCACAACTAGACCAGCCACAAGATTAGAGGCTCAAAGGTAACCATTTGTAGAGACACTGACAGCAGATTTTTTTCTACGTTGTTCTCAGTTGTAGGTTGCTTTGATTTTGTTTGTTTGTTTTTTAATTGATTTGAACTTACCAAATAATTCCATATCTAATTCCAGTACCATTTCTCTAGGGATGAAGAGGCAAAAGGGGAGGTTTCATAGTAAGGGGAAAGAGGTTATTGTTTCTTCCGATAATGAAGAATGGAAAGTCCTATTTGGAAGTGGAGTCAGGTCTTAGTATGGCAGAGGGTAGCTCTCGTTCTAATAGTGAATAACAAACCAGGAGGGGCAAAGCTTTTTGCCTTCAGTGTTACTAGGAGACGGGAAACTATTAGGGCCACAAAAGACACACTTGAATTTGCTAGATGAGAATTGATCCTGCTGGCAATCTTCATCCTAGCGATGTCTCAGAAGATTGGTCTGAAAGCACTTAACTCTGATGGGTAGAAAGGGACCTCTGATATGAATCTGCCATTTTTACTGTTTGGTATTCAGAGTTGGAACAAGGCAAAAATACATTTTTCAATGTCTATTTCTTTTTCCAAATGTTATCCAAGTTAAATACGTGAATCAGCAGTACCGTAGGATTTCATTTATCTATTAGTGATCTCCAAGCTCAGGAAAATAATCTTACCGCAAAAGATCAGCATACCAAGAATGCTTCCAAGAAGCCATTCTTTAGTATACGTACCTTTCTGTTGGCAAACTTAATTATGTAGAGGTCATCCTCTTGACTTTGCTATGTGGAACCACAGAAGAATACCAGTTTCGGGAAGTTCTAATCTGCATAGCTGCCTTCCAGAACAAATTGGATTCCAGGCTTTGTTTTATGCTCGTGGTGAGATTTCTGTAAATCCACCAGATTTACTTCTTTCCTAAGGATTTTGCATTAGGTGTTAGCCTTTGGGGCTTACGTGAAGCACTGCTCACAGAGTAAACTCTTGAATTTATAATTTTAGGTATTAGTTACGCAGTCTTTTTAATATAAACGTATGAAGATTTACTGCTTTGCAAACAGCAGTTCTGTTGTAGTAAAGGTAAAGGGGCTTCTTTTTATCTCACTTAACAGTTAACTCTAAAATTGTAATAAATGTTTAGATATCAGTGTTTTCATTCTGATTGCTTTTGGAAACACTTTCCATTTATTTATATTTTTGTTGTTTCAGTAACCACTTTTTCATGTTTCTGAACTGATGAATACCAAGGCTAATATGAGTTCTTTCTTTACACTGGATAAGATTATTACCTTTCCTTTCACAGCTTGTTCCCCTTGCTTCTTTTATTGTTATGCTGGTACTCAAAGATACTTTTTTTCAAACATGGGCATTTATGTACCAGAATTGCTGCAGATTTGAAACTAGGATTTTTACTTGGTTATTTGTTAAATATTGTCAGTAAAGCAGTCTTTTTGATTCTGTGTTTTGGTACAAAAGTACACGTCTCTGGTTGGTACTTTGTCTCAAAGCATGCAAATGTTTTTTCACAGTTTCTTTCAACAATTTTGATTTACTTGTTGCAAATACTGTGCGGTCTTAATTTTCCACACTTGGAATGCAAGAAGAAAGTGACTTGGTAAAAGTATTTTGTTATATATACATTCATCATTCTTTTGTATTACAGAAAGCAGCCCAGCAAGCCAACCACACGTGCAACTTCTAAAGGCAGCAGTCCAAGTTCAGTTTCTCCCAGAAAACAACAGAAGCTAGCAGTGAAAAAAAGATCTCCAAGTGATACAAAAATTAGTAAATCTCCTCCATTGACACAGTAAGTATGAAAGTTAAAGCCACTTTAGTTTGGGAGTCCACTACATCGATCCTTTCTTTGTATGTAACATACTGGTTCAAAATCTTAGCTGCCGTCTTAATGTTGCTCAGTTCTGGTCTTTTGTTTTATATAAAAGCTTTCAAAGGATTTTTTTTTTCTGTTTGTTTTTCCTTTTTTCTTCCTTTCTTTAACATTTGCAAGACTAGATTTTCTGTGTGTGTGTGTGTGTGTGTGTCCTTGGAAACCTCTTGGGAGAATTTGAAAATGCTGCTAAGCAATATTTTAACTTGAGCTCTAGTTCTTTCACGAATGGGGTGGGGGAGAGGGGAGGGCAGCTGTAGTTCAGGTTAAAGCAACATGCTATGTCATGGATCTAAAACTTTGAAGATATTTCTAAGATCAACTGGTAAGAAAGGAGAAACTTTGAGGCCTTATACCAAGTTCTGAAAATACTTTCTTTTCCCTCCTTCCCTGCTGTGCTTTTTTTGAAGTTGAGATCACTGTGTACAATCCAAAGAGAGCAACAAACGTTGCTATCCATCTTGTAGTTTACCTGTAGAACGGGCTATATGCCAAATGCATTCAGTTGTCTTCCACTATGAAGTGTATGAGTTACATTTTCAAACTGAATGTCGGGAACAGTGGCAGATGAGTATCGTGCACTGATCAGCTGTCACGGTTCACCTGATGGTTATGAATGGCCATGAGTTTAAGCTGCACTTATAATTGGTTGCAGCTGAAATGTGGTGGGCTTATATATAGATGCTTAAACAGAGATAAGGATACATGGTGTCTGCCCTTTATACCCTATTGTGTATGCAAGGCTTAATCCACTGTTACTATTCTATCCTTGTGAGATGGTAGCATATAACATAGTTTGTTATATTCTGTTCTTATCCACAAGTCATTCCAAAAGAGAAGAGGAAGGAGGAGTACTCTAGCCTCAGACTCTCCATTTGGAGCACCCTCCAACATACAGAACTAGCATGCAGTACCCTGCTAAGATGTGATGGGGCTGTGCAGGGACTCCCTCGGGTCCATGCAACTAAAACTATAATGTTATAGTAGTAAGCTTTTAAACAATATATCCTGATAATTCATCAGAGATGGGCAGTTAAGTTCCATCCTCTAAACAGGATTGTGCCTGACCACCCTTCTTGTTTTTCAGATCCTACCATTGTTAAAATAATTAATTATGATGTTTTTTAGGTTAAAGGTGCAGTCTACCAAGCGTAAAAGGGAAGGCAGCCCAACAGTAGTACGGAGAAAAGGCCAGCAGAAAACAGAGGAGACACCGGTAAAGAAAGCTAAACGATAATCTTTACCAACTAGTACTCTTCGTGGAAGAGTCAAAAGGAAGAAAAAAAAATCTGTGCTTCTATTTTTTTTAAAGCAAAGGGATTTGCACGTGCTTGTTTCAGAGCTCTAAGTTAATCGATGCAGTACTTCTAAGTTACATTTTAAACAGCTTTATAAACTATTGTTTATACAGAATATTATGTACATTTATTTCAGATGAAAAATAAGTTTACTTTGTATCTGAATGAAAAACAAAGTAGTTATATATTTTATCACTGACTTGGAAAGTTGGGGATACCCAATGTGACGTGCTAATGCAGATGCTTCCAACCCACGAGGCACCCTTGGCCTACTAATACACTTTGTACATAAACTTGTAAAAATAGGTTGTATTTTACTCTGTGTATGAATCTAATCAATGATGGACATTTTATTTATTATATGGAAAGCATTGGTCTGTAAACTTTAGTATATACCTTAGGTTTTTTTAATTATATATTTTACATTCTATGCAGATGTCAGTAGGAAACTTTCCCTCCACTCTCCTGGGGCTGTCTAAAACCTGAAGTTCTCTAAAATATGCTCAGACAGTTGGTAAAGTATTTTTCTCGCATGCATTAAAGTAGTTTAGCATAGTGAAAGGGACTTGGCTCCTTTCGGTTCACATTTGTGACGAAGTATAAAACTTAAAATGTAATCTTACTGGATTATATTTTCACTCGTGAATTTACTACCAACCTCAAGAAATAAATTGTACTAGGTTAGATTTATTCAGTCAGCCAACTCTACCCTGAAACGAAACAAACTTTTATTTTGCAACTAAACACCTGTTCTTTCAGTATTTGTCTCTTTCAACAAAGAAGAACCCATTGAAATCAAATGTCACTTCTCCTAACAATAGAGCTTCAGCATTTTATGTTACATTTTATACACAGGTATTAAAAATAGAACCTGGTATTGTTGCCAGAATCTTTTTTTAATGTATATTAACTCTGGTAAGAGCAAATGTTCAAGTGAAGTTGTATATAAAGTTAAACTTTTCTTATGATCAAATGTGTCTCTTGTAATGATGTGATGAGTTGCCAAACAATCTGAGATTATTTTAAGTGTTTTGTTCGTATTCTGGTTTATAATTACAGAGGATTCTGGGGGGTTGGAATCTTCCTTTATTTTTTTTCTCTTTTGTGGGTTGTTTTTTTTGAACTTGTTGTAAGGCAGATGTTTCCGTCAGATATTCTGCTTGGTTTCTTACTGAGATTTTTATATAAAAGTTATAAAATGTTTGCCAAAAACCTGAGTTGCCATATTTTATTATCTTTTAATCATATCACTCTGAAAACTTGCTTTTGCAAATGTATTTGGTTGGAGCCATGTCTGCAAGTAATGCTGTACCTGATTGGTGTCCTGCGGGTAGGACCTTCAGGTAGGGAGAGGACCTAACAGTTTACCAGCCCTAGTACACTATAGAGGCAGGTGCACACATTTTTTTTTCTCCCCTAAGCAAACTTGAGTCTGAAATACAAAACCTCTCTGCTCTGAAAGTTAACTCCTTTTGATCTCCACCTCAACTCTGCTGAAATATATACCTTGCTAACATATTACTAATATATACCTATACATGACTAACAGTAATGTATGCATTAATGTGTACTAAGAGTAACGTATACCCACTTCTTCACAGGATGAGTTGAATGTCTTCCTTTTCTTCCCCTTTGCCCCCTGCAGTATGCATAAATTAAAGTTGTAGGTTTCTTCTCAGCCTTCATTCTGTATGTCTAAACAAGCTGAGCTGTTTGTAATCTTTTTTTTCCTTTTTTTTCCCCATCAGTTCTTTTTAGGCTTTTGATCATAGCTGGAGTCCTCTGTTTCTCTTCCTGCTATTGTTTCCTTACACCTGAATTCAGCAGTGAGGCTGCTCGGGAGGTTCCTAGCAAACCTCCCATCACACTGAATGTCTGCTTCTCTCTCCCTCTGCTGGTAATACCTCTCCTGCCCCAGTGCAGGTTACATTTGCCTTTTTCACAAGCACATCTGTTCTCATGGCTTATGGGGATGAAGCTCCTACTTAAGTGTCAGAGCCTCTTGACTGTCTTTTGCCTGACAGACAGTCAGAGCAAGAGAATCTGAGCAGAGAAATACAACCTTGAAGATCAACGACAGCCTTTCAGAGCTAACCTAGAAGCTTTCTTACTGTCCTTCCTCTCACTGGTGGGCAATATTTAGGAAAATCCTCTCGTCTTTGGAGTGTATCTTTGATCATTCATTGCATGATTTCATAGTCTGAAGGTATTAAAGGAGTTCTCTTCCTGCAAAAGAGCTGCTTTTACTTAATCTCTAGAGGAGGAAGAAAGTGCAAATTCCCCCAACTATTTTAACTTTGGCAAACTCCACTTGCTTCGTGATGGATCGCTGGCTAGCTGTCAGCATCTCTTCATTTTTTTTTTTTTTAGTGCATTCTACTTAAAAGTTCTTTACATCTCTCTAATGCCTTAAACCTAAAATGCTATGGATTCACATACTATATAGTTTTTTAATCACTTGTGTGGATTTGGGGTGGAATTTGTTTGCTTATTTTAACCACCTAAAGGATCATCAGTAAAAGTTCAGTTACAGTTGTCATTTTTTGATAGGGTTTGGCAAGCTAGTAACTCGTGCAGCTGGTGAAATTTCCATCTGGAACCCGATCCAAAGTCAGTAGGTGCACTCAGCAGCTGGAGCAAAGTTTTTATTGATGCTGGCAGATCTGTGAATGCCTCAATTTTCTCTTCGAACAGTATCTCTAGTAACATCTCTCCTTAGTTGTGGTTTGCTTTGTTGTTTTGTTTTTTTAATCTGTTACATCAACCCAAAGTACAGACATTCACTGTTTCTTATCTCTGTATGTTCTAGGGGCATCACATGTTCAGATCTGTAGCTCTGGCTCCATTCCCTCAAGAGGCTGAGGAATTCCCTACAGAACCTCAGTAAAACTTTTTACCCTAACACTTCGCAATGCAGAGCAGCAAATGTTTCTGGCCATGGTGACAGTATCAACAGATGTCTGCTTGATGCAAGTCCAACACAGGCTTAGGTGTCAATACTAAAAGTGGTCAAATTCTGATACCTGCCTTGAGTTGTGCTATGGGAAAAGATCATTTGCCACCCCAGACTTTTACCACTCCTTGCTTTTGGAAGAGGTAGTGGGACCTCTGTGGTGCTGAGTGAGTCGCTGCCCCGAAGCTGGGATGTGCTGGGCGACTGCTACATTTCTTTCCAAAGCAGCGTTTGATTTCCTTGGAGCTCTACCTGTTTATATTGTAAAGAGTGGATTTAACTGGTAGGTTTTAGCTCTCTTCCCATTGAAGTCATTCCATGTGAAATGTTTTCAGTTTTAAGATCTAATGTAGACATCTTAATGAAGTAAGCTGAATGCATATTCATATACTCCATATAGTTAATCCAAGCTCTTGATCCTGGGACTTCTCAATATTACTTTGGGGATTATCAATATTGCTGCTCAGTCATTTTGTATACCAGCTCCGAAGACTCTTATCTTTGTGACTTCAACAGCTCTCCATCTATTTCACTTGCTTGTAGCTTCAGTTCAGAGGAAATCACCTGTGTCTGCCTTCTGCAGGTTTTGGCAACATCTTAAAGATACCGTGCTTGTTTCTTCCAAGAGATTCCTTGTCCCAGCTGTGTACGTCACACTCCATTACTTCCATCAGCTTCTCAAAAACTCTGGGTCTGCTTCGAGCAGGGTGTTTTTTATACTAAGACATGAAAGTTTAAACACCAAGGAAATTCCGTCTACATTCTAGTCTTTATTTCCAAATTCCAGTGTTATCCGAAATTCCACTAAAGGTTATTTCTGATTTAAATCCGTTCTCTTTCAAATCTCAGCTTTTTAGCTCTTTACCCTTACTGGCTCTGTGGGGGAAAAAAGAAAAAGAAAGAAGAAAGAACTCCAAAAGGAAAACATAATAAAAATATAAACGTCTGAGAGAGTCCATAGATAACTGAATTTAAAGATTTAATGCTAGGAACATAATGCCAAACAAATGTGGAAGAAAAATATATAGTTTGAAATGGACACAACTTAGTAGAGCGGGAGTAGATTTTTGGAACTGAGTGTGCAATGAATTAGCCAAAGGTGTGGTTTAATGGCCGGAGTAGTCAGGCTGCCACTAGAAGGCACCTTTCATCTTCTGTCTTTTGCCCCATGGCCGGTGCCTTCCTCCATGCCAGCACCGAGTTGTACAGCCACAGACTGATGGATAAGGAAGCCTGAAATTTCCTCTACGAAACTGCAGGTTAGTTTTTAATGTGGTCTGTTTACTAAACCGGCTGTTGGCATAGTGCAAACACTACTGCCTGCACAAAGATGGCCACGTGGCCAGCGGAGGTGTGGAATCACCATTCCTCTGTACTATAGGTTTGGGTGCAGTTGCACTTGGTCATCCAAGTGCACCATTAGCTCTAGCATGTAAAATAGCAATAGCTCCGTGCCAAATAATTGGTGCATAAATGGACAGTGAGCTATTTTGTGGGTTGTATCCTTCCCTTGTGACAGGGGCTTCTTGTAGGAAGTGTGGATTATCCAGCCTAGTTAGGGATCCTTGTTCCAATGTGTCATGTTCCAAGTGATCCATGTGTCAAGAAGAGATCACACAGTTGCTGAAAGCTGAAGACAAACTTAGTCTGGCTATAATGTGCCATGTCTCTTCTTGGCAGTGTGGGTATGTCAGCAGTGGAATGACTTGCAGGGTCACAGTGGGTTCGCCCCTAGTGGGATGCTTTAAATTCTGATGTGGGAAAAGATTTTTCAGGGTTCTTTAGGAACGAAAGCCCCATTTCTAAAACTGATGTAAAATGTAGGGTTGTGCTCTAAACTGAAATTGGATCTAGTGTTGAAACATCTGAATTTAAGCCAACTGGCTTCCTAAGGAAGTTAGGGATCCAAGCAAAGCCTCAAAGCTTTCTCTATTAGGAGAGGTAGGTGCCTCAGATGTGACCCACAACATTGAACAAGCTGTGCTGGAAGCTGACGGCACTGGCCCGTAGGAAACATGTAGGACATGCCTGTAGTGCTGGATGATAACTTCCATCTGCTTAGGTTTCGCCAAGGGTGGACCTTTGTTGGTCTTCCTTCCAAAGGCACAAAGGAGGAAAGTTTTTTTATGCTGCAGTGAGAGCATTGGAGGATTTAAGCCCTCATGTCGCGAAAGGTGAGGCTATAGGGTATCAAGTGGGTACTACTCTGTCTCCTGTTAAGATATTTAATGTGCCATAACATATCAGTACTTGAAGCAGAAGCTAGAGACCAGGTCTCACTGTCCATGTTCCAGATGACTGTTCCCTTCCAGAGGATGTCGAGGAAATGGGTGTTAGAGGCATGCGTGTTCCACCATCTCATACAATGTTTGTCACAAAGCAATGCCTAGGCTTTTATCTCCAAGGTAAGTTTCATGTCTGACTCTCGAGCAGGGTGAAGCATCTGCTTCCACCCCAAGTTAGGTGTTAGAACAGGCTTTCAAGTGTTGTTTGTCTAAATTGCCTGCTGAGGTGGTGTGATGTCCAGCAGGTACCTACCACTGAGAAAGGTACCACAATATTCGTGCAAGTCCTCTTATAACCACAGGCCTGTGTTTCTCTGTGGCCTCATCATTGTGGAAATGCTTCTTTTGCTGTTTTCTGGAGATACACTCTAGTTTAGGGCAGCTCAGTTTTCCCATGTTGGAAGCACCTCATGTGAAGGTTATTGGAAAAAGCAAAGAGAGAGTGAGAATGAAAAGAGGGGAAAATAAAATTTAAAAAATAAATAAATAAGGAAAAAGCATCACTAACAATGAGGCTTTATTGTTTATTTTGTGTATTAGTTTTGGGTTGACAGATAGATATACTGGCACCTGAAAGGCAGAGTTATGGTGAGAACAGCAAGGGGGAGATGTTACAGACTTTTTGATGTACTTCTTTTGTCAACATCTCACAACTACTGAAACTTGCAACTTTAGTGTGGGCATGATGTAGAAATGATGAGGCAACTGATGACCTTGACTATGCAGGAGGGCAGACTGGGTTATTCTACCAGTCTCTGCTAGCCTTGAGACCTTGATCTTTATTAGTACTACATAAAATCTTAGGCAGGGTATGACAGGTAGAGCAGACATAGACTAGAAAGTCGAGTACAGCAAGTGAGTTTGCAGGCACCCGTAGCTACAGTGCCACCCCCATGCTTGCTGTTAGCTTTTATTTATCGAGTGCTCACTGACACTTGTATAACTCTGCTGAGAGTCAACAGTGAAGGTAAGACCCAGCTGTACTGTCAGTTTGCATCTCTGCCCATCGACAGCTCTTATTAGCAAACTGAACTCCCAGACTGAGCCACTTTTTAAACACAGCTCCTGTGCTGATCACACAACAAGTCAGCAGGAGCGCTGACTGTGCCTGTGTGTGTACTGGGGATGTAAATGAGAATAACGGAGAAATATCAAAGCAATTGATTTTATTGTCAGGTAGACAGCTTAACCCTCTAATTCCGTTCCTTCCTTTTCTAGATTTTATTGTGACCCGTCACACATGCTATGCCATAATTTCTGTCAGTTAACATTCCTAAAAATAAATGCTAAGGGTTACATGAGAATGTTAAGGAATACAGGAGAAAGATACCCCAGCATCAATTCCAGTATATAAACTTAAAGAGGTTGAAATTAAATAGTCATTCCTGCTTCAGTGCCCAGAGCAAGCAGAGAACTGGAATGCGACTTTCCTTTCAGACAACGAGAGCTTCACTCTGCTTTTTCTATAAACAAGACCTAAGAATTGCTCAGTAATACAGTGCTTACTTAACTCTATTCAGCCAGGATTTTTCAGGCTAAGTAAATAGGCAATATAAGGCCACTTAAAATAGATAAATAAATAAATAAATACGCTGAAGGTGAAGCATCTTTCAACTAATTCTGAACTCAGCACTCTATTCAGCCCTCACCTCCAGCCTCCCCCAGCGCGGTGCAGCGCTGGCTGGCACGCAGAAGCCTTTTCCTGGGTTAGACTTCAAATATTTTTTCTAACCTGCAGCTCCCTGTTGTAATTTATGCCTTTTTTGTTTGCTCTGTGACCATCTCTCTCTACAGCAAGGCGCTACCCCTTGGAACTTTTTCCTTTCGCCTAATTTGGTTTTGTTATTTTTCTGCTTTAAAAAGTTGTTAGCCACTTTCCATGTCTCCTGTGACTTCTTTCTCCACTGAAAAAAAAATGAAAGAGAAAAGGAGGACCAGCTTGGAATATGAAATCTCCAGGTTTTTGCCCTGCAGTCAGGCTTTGTGGATATACGTTCGTTTGCTTTAGCCTGGAGCTAACAGACCAAGGAGCCTCTTCAAGAAAGGAAAAAGGCAGCTGTGCCATATAACACATCCACAAAGCTTTACTGTTACAGACACATTGCTAGCTTCATTTTTCTTGCACGAACAAAACACTGTCCAGTCACCGTTACAACTTTGTAATAGATGTTCAGACAATTTTATTGTGTTTTCAGAATTAGGGAGGTTCTGCTTCTGACAACAGCAATGGGATCTGGGTGCAAGTGCTAAGTACTTAAAGTACAATGGGATAATATTTGCTGCTGTGATTATATACCACAATGGCAATAATCCAAAATGGAATAATCTGTCATGAGTGAACACAAAGACAAGCAAACGCTACAACAGCAGTGGATGTGGTGTAGAGATACTCCATGAGACAGAGGAGGGAAACTTTCCAAACTTCCCAAATTTTCTCTCTTTTAAGAAAATAATGTATTTTTTATTTTATTTTGCTTTTCTAAGCAATTCTTGGGTCTTGTCAATTCCATTTTCTATGGTAATGGGATTGTTTGAAGATGATGCCAGTGAGCAGGCATCTTCGCCAGCTCTCATTCCTTTGCTCCTCTCCCTCTTTTCACACCTTTCTTAAAATTTGTCTCAGCTTGTATCACCTCTTTTTATTCTGAAAGATAGTAAAGAACAGGAATGTGATCAGCAGTGTTTAAAAACGGGAAAGAGCTCCAATTAGTTGTGTTTCCAACCAAGGGCATCAGACCCAAAGCTGTCCATCTGCACCAGCTCTTCAGCGTTCATTGACCAGGGATGAGAGATGGTGTGGAGCAAAGCTCCACCACGCATGCGCTGGGCCAACTTCTGCTCTGTTTGCCCAATGTCTAAAACGCTGTGTCTTGGTCTGCCTGGGACTTGGCAAAGGTGATTGTATTGTTATATAATAGGGAAAACTTTAAGTGTATTCTAACATGTTAGAGGCCAAAGTCCTCTAAGCAAAAGGTGAAGAATCCCTGTCCCACTGGAAACCTTGGAAGCGTCGCCCTTCCGCCAGGGCAGGACCAGCAAGGCTGGGACTTTGGGGGGATTCCTCCTCCGATGGGAGCCTCCTGGATCCTTTATTACAGTGAATGCAGAGTGGGACCGTGTCCCTGGGTGCCTAGCATGTCCCTGGGTGCTGTGTCAGGAGGGCTCCCATCCACACAAGGGCTCCCATCGCCGGCCCGACGATGGGACGAGGAGTCCGGCCCTGCACGGCCTCGGCAGCCTCACTCGCAGCCTCCTGCGGCAAAATCGAGGCTTGGTGGGGAAATATAAACACATAAATAAATAAATAACCCCCGGAAAGGTGCTTCCCAGGCGCGGATGTCCGCAGGCAGCCGCTAGGTGGCAACGGGTGGCCGCCGGCAGCAGCGCCCGCCGCCCCCGGCCCCGGTGCGGGGGGAGGCCGGGCCGGGGGAGCCCCCAGGACGTGTCGGGGCCATGCTCCAAGCAGCCGTGGTGCCCCCGAGCCCACCGCCCTGCACCCGCAGGAGAAGTGCCCCCGGATTCTTCAGGAGCACATCCACTTGTATCCCTGCTTTTGTGAGCGTAGTGCAGGGCACAGGGGGCTACGGGGTCCCACTCCGGCCCCCACCACGTCTCAAGGTGCAGTGTAAGCGTCGTGAACCCCGTACCTGTCACGGCTCTGTGTTTATCGGCACTTCGGGCTTCTGGAGGAGCAACACGTTCAGCACGTTCCCTCAAGCGCAACAAGTTGGGTTTGGGGGTTTGGCAATAGCTTTCCTCTCCGGTCACCGTTTCCTTGCCCAGCGCTTCCCATCCCTTCTGTTTTCCACCCTCACTTCTCTGTCCTCCCTCCTTTGCTCAACCCCTCCGTGTCTCGCACAGGGCCCTCTCAGCTCTCAGTTCTCCCTTCCTGCCCTCTCCCCTTTTCTTTTCCTTCCCATCATCAGCTTGTTGCTTTCTCTCAGGCCAGGCAGGTCCTGATGGCTCCCTCTGCCCTTGTCCTTCATTTATTTTTCTTCAAAGTCCTTTTTTTCTGCTCCAATTTCCCTTCCTGCCATTCTTCTTGCCACAACTGAGAACTTCTGTGAGTAGCCTCTCCTGTTTTGCTGGTTGTTATTGGAAGGGACGCTTACTGCTCTTTCACTAGCTTCAGCAAGAGGCTTTGCTAAGACCACGAGCTTTAAACAGGCCTGGCTCTACCCGTACTCCGAAAAAAAAAAAAAAAAAAGGCACTCACACCTGCTGTAGCTCCTGCTGCTACAGGCACGAGTCCTGGCCAACGCTCACTTGCTGGCCTCATTATGTAGGAGAGGGCCCTGGTGGCCCTCCCGAGGGTGGCAGACTCGTGGCTGCTCCCGGCTGGATGAGCGTGTCATCTCCTACCCACAGCTCTGCAACCAGCTGCAGGAGTCCTGGGAAGCCACAGACAAGTGAAACGGCCCAGTCCTACTCCCCCCACACATCAAGCTGCTGCATTTTCACCCAAACTGCTCTTTATTCAAAACAAAAAGAAACCAGATAAGTATTATTTATCAGCACTAGTGCATGACTTCTAAGGCAACAGGCCTGACTGGTCTCTTCTTGCATACCTGGAGCAATTCTTGCTGACTTCCCAGTCAACAAGCGTAACACTTACCTGAGCTATGGGAGCAGCTGGGCTTTCGCACGGATCCCAAACCCCGTGGAAGCAGAACATGTGCAGACCCACAAGTCTGGGGTGCAGGTAGATGTGAAGGGGGAGGCATGCTATCATCCAGTAATCCGAGACATCAGAGAATTCAGAAGCCTGGACTGCTTTGGTGACAGGCAGCAGATGTTCTGCACTGCTTGGAGAAAGTCTCGTCAGTAGCGTGGGCAGAAGTTCTTCCTCTGTGCCTCGGTGCTTTGAAAAAAAAGAACAAAAAAGAGGATCACAGGGGTCTGGCTCAGCAAGATGCTGAGACTCTAGGGACACATGACTTGATCAACCGGCTTTGTAAAGCAGCTGGCTTGCACTGGATCGCTGGTATGTGGACCTACTGACATCCAAACAGGTTAGATATGGGCTAAAAAGCCTTTACTAACTACTCTTACTAGCTGTTGAGAGGAAAGGTGATAAGAGAAGTTGTGAAAATATCAGGCAGAGCAATTATAATCCACATTTCATTAGCCACCCCTACTCCTCATATAACTCTGATGTGACCAGAATCACCTTCCAGGTTCCCAGGACCCTGCAAACAAGAACTGGGCTGGAGTCCACGTCCGGCACCAGTGGAGCCAGCACGTGGAAAGGCAAGAGGGAAGACTACAGCCCGTTCTTGAAGGAAACCATCAAACACTCCCTCTGCATCTTGGAGGAAATGCATGGGGGATTTCTGTATGTCAGTTGGGGTCCGAGTGCTGGGACAGGTGATAAGGTGCACACAGTATCAAAGCTAGCTTAGGACACTATTTTCATAAGCTGGTCTTGTCATGGGGCTCAGAATAACACTTTTTGAAAATACAAGAGCACGGGGCTGTGATGTTCACCACAAAAGCCACTACTACACACCCTGCCCAGAGCACTACGGCTGCTGAAACAAAAACACACACACGTTCCTGTCATGACACTGGCTGTGGATGGCAAGCTACTTTTCAGCTCCACAGCTGATAGTCTTGTCTTCTCCTCACCAAAAGGATCTTGCTGCCTCATTATCTTCCTGTCCAGGTGTTCTGACATTTAATATGCTCTACGTAAAAGCACCTGTTACCTTGTACCAAAGCAGTTACACGGCCTGCCCAGGCCTGCTTCTCAGAAGCCACCATGAATGAGAAAGGAGCTCTAGGAGACGTAGCAGTGCACCTGGCCAAATGCAGACCCAAGAACAAGGCATTTAGGGCTGGAAGTTGGAAACTCTTCCATGCCAGGTGCTGCTGTAGCCCCCCCAGTCAGCCAAGTCTCCTCCCCAGGCCTGCTGCCACTGTCCCAGCATCTGCCAGCAGATCCCAGGGCTTCAAAGTCAGCACACCTCATGGCCACAGACGTTTCTTACAGCTACCACTGGAGGGGCCACCAAAAGAGCTGAATTAAGTCCTGTGCGTGATATGGTGTTGTATGTGAAGATCCTTTGCCTCCGGATGGTTTCTGTCCCCTCCATGATAACTACGGGCAAAGTCAGAGGTATGAACATCACCACGGGCGCAACTGATAATGTTCATATCATTCCTCCTCACAAAGAGGAGCAATCATCGTGGTGACAGTACAAAGAGATTAGACTGCAAGGATGTTGTTGTGTATTTTGCAGAAGACTCTGTCGCAGTGGTCTTTTTTGGAGCTATGAAGCACAACACTTTGTTTTGTTAGGAGATGCATTTCCGGCAAACGAAGCACATCTAACGCAAAAGAGCATTGGGAGTGAGTGAATGCATTGCCCCTGCATTACCCTTCTCTGGTCAGAGTCCCTTTGACACAGAAGTGTTGCACAAAGTATATATACACTGTGTGAAAGAAACACAAACTCATCAGAAGTCCTCCAGAGATATGAAAGGACAGATGATAGCAGCATTTTTGGCTGAAGACAGGGTTTTAACGCTTCCTACAGGCAGCAATCTATGATGGTCTTATGTGGGGTTGGAACAGCGAGAGCGTGTAGAGAAAAGCGTGGGTTTTTTAATCAGCTCTCATAAAAAACAGACAACGCTATAAAGCACCAGAATGCCACACCACATACTGCCCTCTTTCCCAAGCAGGGAGAGCAGAAAGCTCTCACTCCTCCTGCCAAAAATAACCTCATCCATAGTGCAGGAAATCACAGCTTTCCATCTTGAAAGTATTACCAAAATGTCCTTCCAGCCAGCACTCCTCTGCCTTCCCTGCTTCATTCTCAGGCAGATTTCTGTGTCCTTTTGTTATGGAAAACCTCCTGGATAAATAAAAGGACTTTCTTGGTTTTCCAAGGGATTCACAGCTGACATTTTGTCTACCCACATGTCTGGTCCCACTTAAGCACAGCCCCCCCGTAGTGCTGGGGACTTCTTCAACCTTTTCATTTACTCTCATTCATGTAACGAATTGGGTGTGAACTGCTTTTGTCATATTGCATATTTTTAATTCTTTGTCATGCCTTAGCGTTTTTTTTCTTCTGTTAGCCCCAAATGTCCCTGGCTAATAAATTATAGAAACTGTTACTCCTATGGCAGTAGCACCCTGAGGACCCACTCAGGCTATGGTCACTCAACACCATAATATCACCCAGCAGGAGACACCTTGAAGCCCAAAATCTCTAATTTTAGTTGAGAAAGCACTAAAAAACAAATGGAGCAAGGAATTCTGAGAGGGGAGAATGAGCTTCATAAGGACAAGGAAGCGTGCGTATTTGCAGTCATCCATAATCGACATGTTCAAAGTCTCTGTTCTCTAAGATGCACGCGGAAAATACGGACAATAACTGAACTGCCTGCAGACAATTCGTGTCGTGTTTGCTAATTTTCTGGCGGCCAATTAAATTTGCATATGACCTGAACAAACCAGGGCCATTAATTCATTTGTGAAGTCTATGTAAGTATTTGTATTATCACTGAGCCAGCCAAAAAAATTCATGATTTAATGTAAAAGCTGTGTTTAAATGAAATGTACGGTCACTGTTCATACAAAATGATTGCCAGTGGAAACAACTCCCACGGTGGAGCTGCTAATTGCCCTAACTTCATGAACAAAACACTGGATCCAAGGTCTCTGTGCTCCAACAGCTTGGCCTTGCTGCTCCACGGGTTATGGGGTGTGGATCACATCATGAGTGAGCTGCCCTTGTCCCCCTGCTGCACGGTGTGTCGAGCTGGGTGTCCTGCTTTCTGCCAGAGGTGTCAGAAAGCCCTCAGACAGGCTAGGATCCCTTTGGAGAGTTGACACACCGCAGGGTGAGATGTTCGGTATGAACTGCCTGGCTTCAGGCTCTGCTCGGAGAAGGGATGGGTGCGCTCCCGGAGGTGCTGCTGGTGCTCATCCTGGGGTTGGGGGCTGCAGATGCTTGCCCAGGGGTAGGAACAGCACAGCCTGCCTGCCCAAATCCTGCTGCAAGGTGAGGTGGCCCAAGGGCATCAGGCACCAAGGGGAGCACCAGGCCACGGCAGCATAAAGTGTCAGAATTCGCCAGGGCTCCTCCCTTTGCCTCAGTTTGACAGAGATCGGTGTTTACAAAAGACGCTCTTAACAGGAGATTGTACCCCTCTCTCCAGAAGTGAAGGGAATTCATTCTGGAAGGTAACTGCATGGGCCTGGGTCGAAAACAGGACAGCAGGACCATGATTCTCATCTCCGCAGCAAGTAATGTTTGGGCACCCAAGTTCCCTATCGGAATCCAGGCTCCTGAGTCTGAGACAGCCAGCTCTGCAAGCAGGAATCTGCCCAAGAAATACATTAAAAAAATAATAATAATTTTAAAAAAGGTTCTCTGTCTCCATAATTTAGGCTTCCAATTGAGTGAAAACGGTGTGAAAAGAGGGAATCGTTTGTCTTAAATTCAATTTTTTGGGGTAATTGGTGTTTTGTATAAATTTATAATATATAAGCCCCAAACCATCTCAGATATTAACTTTTATAGGTGATGAATAATAAAGGGGTAGAAAAAATAGTATAAAATGACTATTGACTTGCTACCAATAAAGACATGACTCTTAGACAAAGATCTGTAATCACCTTGTAATTGTAAACAGTTCCAGTGTCCTGAGAGGCGTGCAGGTTTGCTTGATTTACGTAGCAGAAAATCGATTGTTTAAAATTTGCCTCAATAAGTTAGTTACCAAGTTAGTCCGTCGTATGTGAAAAGTGAATTCAGCTACTTCAAAATTAAAAAAAAAAAAAATAGGATGAATTATTACTTACTTATAGATTGAGGAGCAATAATAAAGGGAACCTGAACTTCACGTGATGTTGCACCCAATAAACATCTAATGACTAATTTGTACTTTAAGTGTCCTTAAAAGCCTAAAGACTCGCACACCGCAAATGCATCTAGTGTGTTTTAGCAAATATTTATTAAAACGCTCCAGCAAATAGTAGGCAAAAAATCAAAACAAATAGATGGACCAGATACTGGATGGTGACTCACGCGTGACTTCGGCATGTCATTCTGCTTCTATTCTTCTATCAGAAAGTGCAAATAAATTCCACTTTTATTGAATATAATATAATTTGAATATACGTATTGAATTTAACTTTATTAAAACAGATGAGAAGCTAAATACAGGAACAAAAAATCTCAACATTTATTTCCCAGAAAAATTCAAAAGCTTTAATTAATGCTTACAAGACGCATCTGGCCATTTGGATACGACGGCTTGTTTTTTATTAGTAAATCAATTTAATCCTGCCCGGGCTGCATTTAACTACGTCAGAAGACGAGGAATATATAACCATTTACTTGGGTAGTAGGAAAATCGGCGTAAAAATAAGGAAAGAGTCAAGGAGAGGACTGACTTCAGGAGATGGTCTTGCCTGCAGACAGCTGTGGGCTGGGGCTCCCGGTGTGTGCAGCTGGAGGTGGCCTCCTGGCACGGCGCTGGGCATCGACAAAGCATCTTCTCTCTTTCTTGGGAGCTCAAGGATTGGGTAATCCGTACGGTTTTTTCCTCCTGGGGGTCTTGCAAGGACGGATAGCTCGGGAGAAATGCTGCCACGCGGTGCTGACAGCGAAACGCTGGCAGCTTTGCTTCCTTGCTCGGTGGCCGGGCGTGCCAAACCCTGGCTTTTTATCCTAAAGGTGAAGCAGCAGGAAGGGGATCTGGGTCGGTTTTCCCAGGAGCAGCAGCTCCGAGCGATAACAGCGGGCCGAACCGTGGCACACCACCCGCCAGCCCCCGGTTTCCTCCCGTTCGGTTGTAAGCGGCGACAGGAATGCTCGCATCGCAGCCTCCCAGCCCTAAAGGACACGGGCTTTTCCCCATAAAAGGAGCATGGGAGAAGAAGGGGATCGCCTGCCAGCTATTAAAACCCGCTGAGCTAATTTGCTAAGAGTTTGTCAAGTCGGTAAAATTAAACCCCTCGCTGTCAGCGTTATATTTGCACATTCTCCGGGCTTAATATTCGGTTGGGTTCCAAAAATCATTACTTTTTTCCCCTCTAATTTGTAGGTGTCGTGTCCTTCTGTCCCTGCAGTCCATAAACATCTCACCCTCGACACCTCAGCGGGCTCCTGACGTCAATTTACAAAGCGATTTGGGGGCTGAGTGTCGCAGCAGAGGTTTACGCGAGGTCCCCCGGGCACATATGGACGAATCCTGCCTGGGGCTTGTCTCAGAGGCACGCAGTTACAGCTGCGGTTACATCTGCCTGGAAATAGGCTGTTACTGTTTAAGAAATAGGGTCGAAACCCGTTCAAAAGCAGACGACCTGAGATTTTCCTGCAAAACCAGCGAGCTGCCCAGGGCACCTTTACATTCGTTTGGTGCGCAGCCAGGGAGAGGCACGGCCGAGGTAAAAGCCACGAACCGCATCTTCCCCGCCAGCAGCAGAGCCGGAGGGGGGCGAAACCCCCTTGCAGGAGGAATCCCCGTTTGTGCCATTGCCATCTTCCACCCGAGCCCCTGCGAGACCCGGCAGGAGGCTCCGTATTTCTGTAAGCACGTCGGGAGGTAAAACAGGGACGAGTCTGGGGAGGAAAAAAAAAAAATCGCATCTGAATAAATACAGCAAAGGTACTGTGTCCCAAGCGCGGGGCAGCCCTGGGCCATGAAACTGAGGAAGGGTTTTGGGGCGGGTGGCCGGGACAGAAGCGGGTCTGCCCGGCAGGAGCAAATCCTACCCTGGAGGAAAAGCTGGAGCATCGCCTTCTCCCCGTGGGAGGTACTCCCACCCGGGAGAGCTTTTTTTATACATTATGTATGGGGTGTGTGCCCTTGAGAGAGGTTTTGCAGCCGTCTTTTTCCTCTGCGTGTGTGCCGTCGACTCTTTCCTGAAGCATCAGGGCATCCTGACAGTGCTTCAGCGAGCGAGTTGCATCGCACCTGAAAAGAAAGATGGCCCGGCTGATTGCATGAATAATAATAAATAATAATTAAAAAAGTAGTAGAAAGGGCCGAGGGCAGGAGCAGCGGCGGCGGGCAGTGCGGCCGGGACGCCTCTAGATGGGGCAGCCCGCCCGCAGGCGGCCCCGGGCGCTGCGGAAGGCGGGCGGGGAGCCGGGAACCCTGCAGGGCGTCGGCTGAATCCCGGGGGGGGTCTCCAAAGAGGGTCCCCCCCCGGGGAGAGGCAGGGATGGGGCAGAGAGGGGAGGCTTCATGCTCGGACTCCCCTCCGCCGCAGCCGGGCTGGCTGTGCGTCCCCCCGGCAGGCTGTCCGTCCGTCCGTCCGTCCCGCTGCCCCTCTCCCCGGAGGGTCGGGGGGGGGGGGGTCTCGGCGGGACCACCCAGCTGGCCCCCGGGCTCCGCAGCCCCCCGCCGGCTTCCCCCCTGCGCTGCTCGCTCCCCAGGCGTTTCCTCCCCCGAAATGTCCTTTTTTTTTTTTTTTTTTTTGGCCGGGAAGAGGGCGCAGAGATAGCCCGGGGAGGAGGAGGGAGGTGGTGGTGGGGATAAAGAGTAAAAAATAAAAAAATAAAAATAGAAAGATAAAAAAAAAAAAAGGGACGGCAGGGAGGGAGGCTCGGTAAATCAGCGAAGAATCGCAGGCATTGTGAGCTAACCGCAGGTATTTCCAAAAGCTTGGAGGCGAAGCCCCGCAAAGCAGGCACTCGGGGGGCTGCAAGCTAGCTCTTCCTCCTCCTCCTCCTCCTCCTCCTCGCCGCTCCCCGAGCCCCACAGCGGCTCTGCCCCTGCTCTGAGCCCACACACCTGAGCGGCGCCTGGACGAAGGAGCGCAGCCCGCTGCTCCCCGTCCCCTCCGCGCCCCAAAGCCTCCCCCCCGGCCCTGCCCCGCCTGCCCTTCCCCTTGTTCTCCCCCCCCCCCGCACTCACACGTCCCCTCTGACACCCCAGATTTCATCCCTCGGCTCTCCAGCACCCCTTAAACTCCCCGCGCAGGGCACCCTCCTACACACCTCCTCCTAAGAGGATCGCTCGCGGCTCCCCTCTTATTTCCCTCCATCTCTTAAAAAATCCCCTCGGACGTTTCCCGGCTGCATCGTGGCACGGACGGCAGAGCCGGCAGCTTCCAGGGGAAATACCTGGGTGGGAAAACGGGAAAAAGAAAGGAGCCCCCCGGGGTTACCGGCGCGGAGGGATGAGCCCTCTTCTCCTCGAGCCAGGCGAAGACCATCTCCGGCGAGGCGCTGCGTACCGAGGCGGGGTTATCTATTGTCCTCATTTATTTTGTCCGCTGAGGACGGTGTGGGAAAACATTTCCCTCTCGCCAAAGTCGTCGCGAACCGATTCCGGCGGGGCAGGAGGGTGCTGGAGGTGGGCGCCCGGCCGGGCAGGAGCAGGTCAAGGGCGCGTGGGTGCCCTTCGAGGGGCGAAGCCGAGCCCGAGGGCACCGCGTGGACGCGCTCTGCTCCGGTCCCCCTTGCTCCAAAAAACCCGGGTGCCGCCCTCCCGTCCAGCAGCATCCCCCCGACGGCGCGGCCCCGTCCCGCTGCACACACACACACACCCCCCCACACCCGCCCCGCCGCGGGCCGCAAGGGGTTAACCCCCGGGGCGCGCGTCTCCCCGCGGCGGGGAGCCAATCGGCGCGCCGCCTGCGCGCCCGCCGCCCAATGGGAAGGCGCGGGGCCGGCGCCGTCGCGCGGCGGCGAGGGCCGGCGGCGCCGGCGGGAGAAAAAGCAGAGGGCGGGCGGGGGCGGGACAGAGCGGGGCGGAGGCAGCGCCCGCGCCGCCAGGGACCCGCGGCGGAGCGCGGCGGCGGCGGCGGCCCCGGCGGCCCCGTCCCTATGGGCGGGCGGGCCGGTAGCGGCGCAGAGAGGCTGCCCCCGCTGCTGCCCCCGCTGCTGCCCGGCCTCGCGGCGGCGCACCAAGGCCCGGCACCGGCAGCGGCACCGGAGCGGCCGGCGGCGGCGATGCGGTCGCCCAGCTGAAGGCGCGGCGCCGTCGCTGCTCGCTGTCGCCCCGCCGGGCCATGGCCGTGCGCGGCGGCAACGCCCTGACGCCTTTCTCCATCCAGGCCATCCTCAACAAGAAGGAGGAGCGCGCCCGACACGCGGCGGGGCGGCCGCCGGGGCCGGCCGGGGGATGGAGGCTCTGCGGGGCCGCCGAGGGCCCGCCGCTCCCCGCCGGTGTCGGGGCCGGTGCCGCCCGCCCGGCCGCTGCCGCCCCGCGGACGCCGGCGGGCTGGGACTCGGACTCGGCGCTGAGCGAGGAGCCCGAGGGCGAGCGGCGCTCCGAGGAGGAGGGCGCCGGGGGCAGCGGCCGCCCCGCCGAGGCGGCGGGCGGCGGGGGGAGGCCGGCGGCGGCGGAGGCTCAGCCCCCGGAGGCGGCGGAGCGGGACAACGCCGGGCTCAGTGACAGCGAGATGTCGGCGGCCGTCTCAGGTACGGGACGGGGCGGGAGGAGGGGTCGCCCTCCGGTGCGTCGCGGGTGGGAGGCGGCCGCGGGGCTCTTGTGCCGAGGGCCCGGACCGGAGGGGTGGGGGGGAAGGGGTCGGAGACGGGCCCAGGAGGCCGAAACCCCCCCGGTGCCGTCGGGCCCCCGGTGCCGTCGGGCCGGAGCTGCCGGGGCGCGGGGGACCGGGGAAGGGGGCGTCCCGGTGGCTGCCCGCCGTGACCGCCGTGCTGTCGCCCTGCCCGCAGATCGCAGCCCGCCGGAGGAGGAGGACGGAGCGGGCAAGTGCGGGAAGCTGCTGCCGGCGGAGGACGAGGCGGCGGCGGCGCCGAAGCCGCGCAAGAAGCGCTCCCGGGCCGCCTTCTCCCACGCGCAGGTCTTCGAGCTGGAGCGGCGCTTCAACCACCAGCGCTACCTGTCGGGGCCCGAGCGGGCCGACCTGGCCGCCTCGCTGAAGCTCACCGAGACGCAGGTGAAGATCTGGTTCCAGAACCGGCGCTACAAGACCAAGAGGCGGCAGATGGCCGCAGACCTGCTGGCCGCCGCGCCCGCCGCCAAGAAGGTGGCCGTCAAGGTGCTGGTGCGAGACGACCAGAGACAGTACCACCCCGGCGAGGTGCTGCGGCCGCCCTCGCTGCTCTCCCTCCAGCCCTCCTACTACTACCCCTACTACTGCCTGCCCGGCTGGGCTCTGTCCACCTGCGCCGCAGCCGCCGGCACCCAGTGAGGGGCACCCAGCGTGCGCCCCCCGCAGCACCCCGGGGAGCCCAGCCCGTCTCCCGCCCCCCCACCCCGCTTCCCATCCAGAGCCCCAGCCGCAGCTCTCGGTGCCTCGGACAGTATTTATTATTATTTTATTGTTATTTTTATTATTAATATTATTTGGACGGTCCCTCACCCGCTCCTCTCCCAGCGTAGGACTTCTCAGCCACCCCCTCACCCCATCCCCGCCCCGGCAGCCGAGGACTCTTGCAATTCGGCACGACTAGTTCATGGTATCCATGTTGTCAGTGTATTTGGTGTAGACTTTTTTGTTTTTTGTTTGTTTGATTTCGCTTCGGATCGGTAGAGACTCGATCTTGTGTGGGAGAGAGAAAGAGAGAGAGAGAGAAAAAAGGAAAGGAAAAAAAAAAAAAACACCACCAACAACAAAACGCCGCGAAACCAAATGCAGCTCCAAAGAGGAGATCAAGGACTCCCTCGGTGGATTGTAAGGAAGCTTATTTTTGACGTCTGTTTGAGTCCTTGATCTTCCAGCTCGTTGCAAACTGAGTGTGCCTTGTATGGTGCTGAATGTAAGGAAGCCTCTTTCAGATCCCCCCTGCTCTTGTTGCCCATGTTATTCCTGTACTCCATGATCCCTGGCAAAGGATAAATATGTCACAAAAGGGTGAGACTTATATCGCAACTCCAGACTTCTTTTTTTTTTTTTTTTTTTTTTTTTGTTTTCCTGAGATCTTTCCGTGTTCGGGGAGGGAGGAGTTACGGATTTTTCGCACTTTCCAGTTGTATTAAAGTTGTTGTTATTATTATTTTTATATTCAATGTGAATATTTCTAGTCAGGCTTTAAAAAAAAAACAAAAATCGATGTAACGGGAAATCTTAATACCATCAGTGCCTTTCACAGTTCTTCTGCAGCCCTCTCCTTCAGGGGCGGGGATTTCCGATCTGCTCAGCAATGTAATTACACTTTCTTTCATTCAAGGTAACTCGTCGCTTTTTTTTTTTTTCTTTAATTTTTTTTCCTCCCTTTCTCTTTTAATGGCACTGTGCACTCAACTAGAGTATTTACTTCAAATGAATTGTGAATGTTTGTAAGCTACCCGCTGTACCTTTTTTTTTTTTTTTTTTTTTTTTAATTTATAAACTTTAGTTTAACACCTCGCTCTGCCGCGTGTGTCGTTTCTGAGGGCTGGCAGGGATTTCCCCGGCGGCTTTTTCCCTCCCAGTTCTGCTCCTTTCCCTCCGTGCCCTGCTCCAAGGGCACCGGCAGCGGCTCCCGTTCCCCTCCGGGGGCTCGGCCGTGCAGGGCACGATGCTGTTCGGTCCGTCCGGGACGGAGCAGAGCCCCCAGAGCCCCCCCAGCTCCCGGAGAGGAGGCTCCCGAGCGGCTCCCGGGGAGGATGCGGCGCGGTGCGGGGACCCCGGGACCGCCACGTCGGTTTTCCCGTGCGAGGGGCTCGCCCGCATCCCTCGAAAACCCGGGCGGCTCCTGAGGGAAGCGGATGGTGAGCGTTATTATTATTCCCCCGGGTCTGCGGGTTATTCCCTCCCTGCTGGAGCCTGCAGCCGGGCTCGTCCCGGCGACCCGAGGCCGCACGGCCGCGACAGCCGCTTGGGGCAGCCTCCAGCTTTGGAGAGCAGCCCCCGGGGCCGGCCCTACAGTGAGCGTCCTGCGAAGGGCAGCTCCCCCCCCGGGGGGACGGGACGGGCCGGGCAGGGATGCGCAGCCCCTCGTTTTTCCATCCGATTTTGCCTCGCCCCTCTCCCGGGCACCCCCCCCCCCCCCCCCCCCCCCCGGCTCCCCGCAGCGAGCGGCCCCGGGCGGATTTGCAGCCCCACCGCGCTGCTGCCGAGCCTCGAGTCCTCCGAGCAGCCTCAGGAGGCCTCCGGGCAGCTTCCTCAGCAAACCCCCTCGCCCCCCCCGGTCGTAATTTCGCCCCGAGAGCAGCGCTGCGGGCTGCGGCTCGCTCCCAGCCAGGCTCCCCGCGGCGTGGGCAGGGGCAGAGGGGTCGGGGGCGAGCGGGTCGCTCCTAAAGCTGGCGGTGTCGGTGGCACGGAGGGCTCCGCTCTGAGTTCGGGGCTTTAGCTGTGCCCCGCCGGGCGGATTGGGGCCGAGGGAAAGGTGGTTTATAGCGAAAATCTTGGCGGATGCGGGAGGAACGACATTTGTTAGCCCCGACCCTGAAATATATTTTTTCCTTCCTTCTTTCCCTTTTTATTTATTTTTATTTTTATTTTTATTTTTATTTTTAACCGTCTCCTCCCGCCTTTCCCTTTCCCTCCTGGGAAAACGAAAGCTGTAGGTGGCTGGAGCAGGGATGGCTCCGAGGGGACAATTTGCAAGAGCGGAGGGGCCGGGGGGGGACACGAAATTTCTATCGCGACCGGGGGGGGCTTTCGGAGAAGCTGCTCACTGCCCCTCTCGGGCTCCGGGATGGAGAGGGGGGATTATTTCGAAGCCTTTCCCGTAGGTGACCGGGTTTTGTTATTTTTCTCCGTGCTTGCTGACGGATGGAGCGCTGCAGGGAATCGCCTGCTGTGAAAAGAAAGCGTCGGTCACGAGAGCTTCCCCGGGGCCCTTCGGGTTGTGCCACCGGGTAACAGCCGCGGGGCAAAGCCGCAACCTATTTTTCTTTGAATCGAGTAAAATTAAGATGCGTTTTATTCGGGACAGAAATCGCTGAACAGGGTGATCCGGGCGAAGTTACCCGGGACGCTAGGACGAGGTTCGATATCGAATATTTCAGTTTCGCTGCTGCAATCGTTTGGCGTTGGCAAAATCTGGTATTGGAGGAACGTCAGTGTTTTACATCGGGGGGGTTTTAACTGGTAATTTAATGGAATTTTACGGCACTTTGGAGGCTTTCCTATTCCTGCTTCTACCGATAATTTTACACTTTGAAATATAAAGCAATCGCTCCGAGTCTTTTTGCCTTTTCTTAATGACAAAATCCCCAGTAAACCGCGCGTAACTGCACCAAGGCCGAAGGAATTAGTCTGGATTTTCGACGGTTCAGTTCACAGCAAAACCCGGGCTCTAGCGTGCTCTCTCCATCCCCCCCGACCACATACTCGGCTCTACAGCACATCCACTGCTGCACCACGACAATAACCTCCCCATCGGTCTGTCCCGGCCTCTCTCCCCGAGCCCGGATCGGTGCAGGAGCCGTGGGAACACTTTTCCATCCGGCCACCGGCAGGCTACGGTCAGAAAGAAGGAAAAAAAAGCAGTCGCAATAGGGAGAGAGAGAAACTACCGCAGCTACGAGAAATTCGATTGTTGAAATGTAATGTAAATTGTGTATATCTTTGCATATGTCTCCACAGGCGCTCGTGTTTGTGTATGCAACACTCGCACAGGCGCAGAGACCAGCCCTGCGACCAGAAGGCTGCCTATATTTAGATCCCTCCTGCTCGCTCGCAGGGCAATAAAACAGGAAACCACGTAGGTTTCCCTTCTCACACGCGCTTGTCAGGTAGAAACCGGCGGAGAAGAAGGAGGCTCCGGGCTCGGGTGCTCGGATGCCCGCCGTGCCCGCTGCCTGCTCCCGACGGCGCGACACCTGCCCGGCCTCCCGGCGGCAACCGGCAGCGGAGGGCAAAGGTGGCCCGGGGGTTAAGGGCCTGTCCCCAGCCGGAGAGGGGCTTTGCAGGCCCCGTTCCGCTCCGCTTCTCCCGTCGGTGGGGAGAGAGGAGCCCCGAGGGCGGCCGCACGCCTGCCGTCGAGGGTGGCTGGGTGCCCGGCCGGGAGGGACCCTTCTCCGCCGTCTGCAGCTGCGAAGGTGCCGGGATCAAGCGGCTCCGTGAGACGGGGCTGGAGGTGTCCGAGGAGGCCGGGCAGCGCTGGGAACCCTGCCCGAGAAGGGAGCGGGGGCGCCGGGCACCGGGGCGGCCCCGACGGGGGCAGAGCGGGAGCCCCGACGCCGGGCAGTGCCGAGCCCTTGGAGGGAGCTTGGAGGTACAAAGCCGGAGCCCTGCGGCCAGGGGAGCCCCGAGGTGGTGGCAGCGGTGGTGGCAGCGGTGGTGGCAGCGGGGAGCTTGGTTTTGGCCGAGGTGATGCCACAAATCCGGGGCGCTTCTTCCTCGTCCCATCCCCGGGGCTGCCACCGCTGCCAGCCTTGACGAGTCCTTTTCTCCCGTCCGAAAGTCGCCCAAAAACGAAATGCGGGCTGTGCCCTGCCGTTGCCCGTTGCAGGGGGAGCAGCACCGGCAGCCAGGGAGCAAAGGCAGCGCGTCCCCTGCCGAGTCGCACGGCGCCGGGACCGCGCACCGCACCGCGCCGGGGCAGCGCTCTCCAGCCTCGGCAGGGCTCCCCCCATCCCCGGGGGCGAGCAGAGAGGTCGGTGGGCGAGGGGGCTCTGCCCGGATCCCCCCGACCCGGCTGGAGATGCCTGCAGGGCCCTGCGCACCACGGGTGCCGCATTTCCCCCCGACGGCTGCCGGTGCCTTGGCGAGGAGGGGGCGGAATGTCCCCCGCAGGTGGGATTTGCTCTTTTTATTTATTCCTTTATTTAGTTTTATTTTAAGTATTGGCGTTTACGGTCTTTCTTTTTTGCAAAACAGGAAGGAGCCTGGAGCTGCCGGGAGGAGGCCGCGGGGCCGAGCGGGAGGGCACGGCCGGGGGGCGACAGCGGCGGTGCCCGGCGCGATCCGGCACCATTCCGGGGCAGGGCGGGGGGGGGGGGGCAGGGCTGCCCCCTCCCACCCTGCCCAGGGCTCGGCCGGGACCCTAGGGCCCGAGCAGAAAGCCCAGGGGAGCTTTAGTCCTGGAGCTGGGAGCGCTCGGCTGCCCGGAGCCCGTGGGGAGGCTGGGGAAGAAGCATCCCAGCCTCCTCGCCGGAGGGCTGGAGAGGTGGGACCCCACGGCTGGTCCCCAAAGGGATCCTGGCGAGCAGTGCCACTGGCGGGGGGCTCCTTGGAAATAAGAGCTGGGGCTGCGGAGCTGCGGCGTTTGCATCCCTTGGGCTCTCAGGTGCGCCCGTGGCTTTTAGCCTCAAGTGAGGCTCGGTAGCAAAAGAGGCCGGCGTTTGGGCTCCCCGAAACCCCCGCCGGTTAGGGACACCGCTGGTGATAAAATATAAATCTCTGTAGCAGGGCTCGTGGATAATTCAAACATTTATTTTAACTATTATTATTGCTCTTATTTATTTTAAAAAGAACCCAAGGCGGGGGCTCGGAAGGCTCCACGCAGCTTTTTCTTACACGGCCGACCGCAGAGCAGCCCGGTGCTCCCCCCCCGAGCGACAACGTCCAGAGAACGGGGAACAGGGCTCTCCTGCGACACAAGCCCCGAGCTGAAAAACCGTGGCAAGGCTGGGAAAACGCACAAGTGCCCGATCTGCAGCTTCTCGGGGCCGGACGGCGGCAGTGGGCGAGCGGGGGCTCGGCTGGGCAAGGGCAGAGGGGCGGCGGGGGGGTTGGGGGGGAGTTATTTGGGATTGTATTGGGGCGAGAGCCCACGGGGCAGCAGGCGGCTGCTGGGCGGCGCGGCTTGCGGCTTTGTTTCCTCGATTGCTCTGTGGGGAAAGCAAATCCTGCTAGCGATGATGGCTCGGGAAGAAAAAAAAAAAAAAAAAAAAAGGAAAGGAAAAAAAAAAAGGAAAAAAAAAAAAACTGGTTCAGAGGCGAGCCCTGCCTTTCTGCTCCGGAGGGAGGTGGCTGTTTGACGACCCCGCTCGCCGTCGGTGCTCAGCTCCCCGCTGCAGCCGCCCTGTAGCGGGACCCCCCCAGCCCCAGGCTTTTCTCCGGAGCAGGGGCAAAACCCAAACGCTCTGCCCGTGGATCCGCGCTCCGAGCAGCCGGGGAAAGTCTTTGTGTCGCAAAGGACTCGAGTGATAATTAGGGATGAAATGCGCGTGGAGAGGACTAATATTATTTTTGGCTTGGGTGGGAATAATACAGATTTGCAACCCGTAAGAATAAAGCCGGGGTAAGGCTGGGAGAGGAGGGAGGGAGGGGAGGCGGCTCCGCTCGCCGCCGGCAGCACCGGGTGTTGATGGCGAGCTGCGTGCCGGGCGCTTCGGCTTGGGACAGCGACGGGCAAACGCTGCCGTGCTTGGGATTTGCCTCTTGGGGTCTCTGGGGAAGGCGGCCGGGGCAGGGCTGGTGCCGGGGCGGGGGGGAACGGGGCCCTTTGGCTCTCGGGCGGCTGCCGCGAACGGATTTACCGAGGCTGCGGTGCCCAAGGCGATCAGAGCAAACAAATACTGTGCCTCGGGTAACTAAAAAATAGTAATAATAATAATAAAGTGTCCGTTCGCAGCTCCATTTATTCGGTTAGGAACAAATACTGATCACAAACGGGGAATTTCTGCGGCCGCACTGCGTTTTCCCAGCGAGCGCACCGAGAAGGGAATATCTGCGCTCCTCTGCTGCTTACAGGCACCGCTCTGCAGGGCTGCGGGCTGTCGTTTTGTCAAGGGTCTCCGAGGTTGCTTTAATTTCTTACAAATCTGGCTAATTTATCGGATTTAAAAAACCCAGATGATGCCTGGAAGGAAAGGACGCTTTTCCTCTCTCCCAGGGCGCTTTTCCTCTCTCCCTCTTGCGCGCTGTGGGCTCGCGGAACGCGGGGAGCTGCGCGTGGATGGCCCCGTGTCAGGCTGTCGGGGATCACCTTGGCATGGTTTTTACCAGCAACGCCTCCCGAAGACGCTGAAATATCGGCTTCGCCTTTGCGAACAACTGATTTCGCCGAAGAAGGATTAGAAGCGAAGGGAGAAGGCGCAGAGAGGAAAAAAAAAAAAAAAAAAAACACACAAAAAAACACCAATTCAATCTCCAGCCCTCGCCGTAAGGGGGGAACTTTAAAAGGAAAGAAACGACATTTTCTCTCGGAAAAAAAAAAATACGCAAGCCTCGCAAAGCGCAAATTGCTCTCGAATTGGTCTCGCCTCGGGAAGGATGCCGTGTGCCAAAAGCCCCTTGGCCAGGAGGGCACCGGGGGGCTCGGAGGGAGCGTGGTGCCGGCCGTCCCTTCGTGCTGGAGCAGGGGGCTCAGACGGGTCCCCCCCGTGGACGGCATCCCCCAGCAGCACCCCACAACCTCTGCCCTCCGGGGGGTGCCAGCAGCACCCACGGGCTCCCCGAGGTGCTGCCGGCCTCCCCCGGCCGGCGGGGAGGGTGCCCTCAATGCCAGGCCTGTGCGCTTGGGGCTTGATTTCGCACGTCAAGGGTAATTTCTCCATACAACTTAATGGACGCGGCTTGACATCCATAATGATCGCTAATCATTCAAATTATTTTTGCTAGCGCCCAGACATGTTCCAGTTGTTGTGATAGATCGCGTTTCACCCATAATGACGGACAATTACCATTTCTAATTCGCCGGCTTTTGACACCTAAATCCACCCACCATATGTGGCTGAAACGCTCGGCGGCGAGGCCCCGATGCCGTTTGCACCGAGCCCCTCTCCTCGAGGGAGGGCCGGCCTCCGGCCTCCACGGCCTCCACGGCCTCCCCCTCGGCCCCCTCCCGATCCCGAGCCCCTCCGGCTGCCTCTTTACGGGACGAACGTCGGAGAAAACCCGGCTGGAAAACCCCCAAACCCGAGCCGCCTCCTCGGGCTGGTTTTCCTGGCTCTCCTCGACGTGAGGATGCGCAGGGGGAGAGAAGGACGGGCTCGGGGGGAGGATCAGCGGTCAAACGAAGGGGCCCGGAGCCACTTTCCGTTAAGAGCATCCCCGTACCGCCGCCCCGTGCCCTGCAAATGCGATGCTCCCGACGGCCCCAGCCCCTCTGCACCCCGGGTGACTTTTTAATCTATTCCTTTATTTTTCGCGAACGCCTCCGTGCCAAGCGCTGCAGGGCGAGAAGACCCCCCCTCGCCGCCGTCTCCGCGTGCCCTAAATATTTCTGCCGCCCTGACGGTGGAAAATTCCCCCTGGGCAGGGATAACTGCCCGTGGGCATCTCCGGCGCAGCCGCCAGGCAGGGCAGCGAGGAGCAGAGCCGGACGGATGCTGATGCCGCCGTGCTCTGCCTCGCCGCGAACTGCTCTCGGAGGCAGCCCGAGGCCCAGGCAGGGCCGGGGCCAGGCAGAGCCACGCGTGTCTGGGGCAGACCCGAGCCAGGGCTGCCCGCTCGCGACACGCCCGAGACGCCGCGGGATCGCCCTCCGCCTCGTGGGGCATCCCCTAAGCGACCCTACAAAAACACCCGCAGACTCGCCTCTCCCCTTGCCCGTTTCCCTCGTTTCCCCGAGTCGCAAAAACTTCGAACCCACGCGAACCCGACAGCTCCGCTTTAGCTGCCCTTTTCTTTATTCTTTTTCTTCCTTTTCTCTTTTTTCTTGTTTCTTTTTATTCTTTTGTTTTGTTTGTTTTTTTTCATTTTTTCTTTTCTTTTTCTCTTCTTTTTTCCTTTTTTTTCTTTTTTTCCCATGTTCCATTTCATTTTTTCCTTTTTTTCTTTTTCCTATTTCCTTTCCCTTTTTCTTCTTCCTATTTCTTTTTCTTTTTCTTTCTCTTTTGTTTTTTTTTTTTTCTTTTTCTTTTTCTTTTTCTTTTTCTTTTTTTCTTTTTCTATTTTTCTTTTTCTTTTATTTTTCCCTTTCACTTTTTTATTTTTTCCTTTTTCTTTTTTCTTATTTCTTTTATCTTTTTTTTTTCTTGTCTCTTTCTTCTTTCGTCTTTTTTCTTTTTTTTCTTTTTCTTCTTTTTTCTTTCTTTTTTCCTTTTTCTCTTTCTTTCATTTTTTTCTTTTTTTTTCTTTTTCTCTCCCTTCTCCTTTTCCTTTTTTTTCCTTTTCCCTTTTTTCCTTTTCCCCTTTTCCCTTTTTTCCTTTTCCCCTTTTCCCTTTTCCCTTTTCCCTTTTCCCCCTTTCCCTTTTTTCTTTTCCTTTTTTTTTTCTTTTTCTTTTTCTTTTTCTTTTTCTTTTTCTTTTTCTTTTTCTTTTTCTTTTTCTTTTTCTTTTTCTTTTTCTTTTTCTTTTTCTTTTTCTTTTTCTTTTTCTTTTTCTTTTTCTTTTTCTTTTTCTTTTTCTTTTTCTTTTTCTTTTTCTTTTTCTTTTTCTTTTTCTTTTTCTTTTTCTTTTTCTTTTTCTTTTTCTTTTTTTTCTTTTTCTTTTTTTTCTTTTTCTTTTTTTTCTTTTTTTCCTTTTTTCCTTTTTTTCCCCGTTTGCTCCAAGGCACACCCCGACGGCAGCGCTGCTGCCTGGAGCCTCGGCGGGGCGGCGGGGGCCGAAGGGAGCGGCAGGGCCGGGGGCGTGCAGCCAGCGGGCTGAGGAAGGGCTGCCGTCGGGTGACAGCTCGGGGCGGTCACCAGGAACTGTCAGCGACCGGAAAGTGCTGAATTTTGACAGATTCTCGCAAGTCCCGCCTGAAGTTGGCACCCCCGAGGTGACTCCAGTGAAACGGCCCCACCAAGAGCAAGCCCGGCAAGCGAGGCACTGAAGTGTTTCGGCCACCACAGTGTCTTTTTAATGAAGAAAGCTGGAGATTTTCTCTTTTTCTATGCATTTCAAATTTAGCACTAGCATGGGTTGCCTGCCTGAGTTTTCTTGGTTCACAGATAGGTATGTGGGTGAGGAGGGGCTGGCTTCTAATTAAACATCCACGGCATGGCTGTGGTGTATTGCCATTTCCCCAAGAACTAAATGCATCTCTCACACTTTTTACAAGTTAAATATCAGGTGCTGAGTGACCGTCCTCCGTGAGGGAAGGCTGCCCCGAAGCACATCCCATGGCAAGGCGATGGGGCAGCCAGGGAGTGCTCGAGCAGGATCCCTGCCCTTTATCCTTGTCCCCATACTGAATGCAGGAAGCATTGCGTCCCCTCCCTCCCGTCCCTTTGCTACCTGCTGCCCTGGGTGCTTTAACCCCCAGCCCTTTTTTTTCTGGAGGGTCCCCACCAGTGCTTGCACCACCTGGCTCCTCAGCCAGCTTCTTGTCCTTCCTCCTCTTGCTCCCAGTGGATCATCCTGGTTTTAGGTCAACTGGAGAAGTGCATAAGCTTGAGCAGTACATGGCACCTTGGTAGAGCAGCATCACTGCAAAAATCAGTCCTCGTTCAAGTGCACTGCCTTAGGATGGCGTCTGGCCAGGCCATGGAGCTGAGGTGGGAAGAGAGGTTGAGGCATGGAGCAGTGCAGGGTCAGTCTTTCTCTGGGAAAGTCATGAATCCCCCCATTTCTGAACCATTCCTGTGATGTGAGACGGGATGGCATGGCATGGCATGGCATGGCATGGCATGGGATCAAACTGCTACAACATGGGTCTCACCAGAGATCCCTGAAAGACTGGTCTCATGGGACTCACTGCCCTGGTCCCTGGTGCCAGCAGCAGTGCCTGATCACCCCACCTGCTCCCACCACCAGTGACCGAGCACTGCCTCCACCCTAATCACTACAGTTTTGTAGGACAGGGCCCTCCCTGCCTCTGTATCCTTCTGGTAGCACCAACCACTGGGTGCTTACCTGGCTTTGGGGCGCGTGGGTCAGAACAGGACCTCCAGCCCCAGACAGACTTCTGCAGCAGCAAATGCTCTTATACTTAAGCTCTTACAACATATATTTTACAAGTTCATGTTGGCTAACTTTCTTCACCCCAGTAAGAAGCCCCAAACTCAGCAGAACAGGGAGTGTTAATTGCCATAGTTGGGTTTGGACATACTGGTACGGTTAAAGGGTCTTTAAAGTCTCCGTCCCTACCGAGACCTTATCAGGTGTCTGGACTCCAGAAAGGTTCATTTCTGCCAGGTCTGAGCTGGAGCTTTGGCCACAGGTTTAAATCATGTTTGCTCTTTCACCACCCTCACCTACACATTAGTTGTAGTGAGCTTCCAAAAGCAAGCAACAAAACCAAACCATAGCATTTAAGAACTAATAAATAAACTTTCCTGTATTCCTTTGACAAAGATTGGGTTCTTACTACATGTGTCGCTCTAGCCAGCTACAGTGAGAGGTAAGTATTTTGAAAAATAAAATAAATAATAATAATAAAAAAAAACACCCTAGATTCTGTTCTCTGCTAAGATAAGCACAGGGAAAAGAAAAGCAAAATTCCAGTGGTCAGTTTTCCCTGATAAATTTGGAAGGCATGTATTATTCTACATTCAACAGACTGTCTTAAAACGTAGAGATCCCAGATATCTGCAAGGAAGCAAGACCAGTTCTGCAGCAAATACTGTTTCTTCATCCCTTCTGCAGGGTATTTTCTAGGTATTCGGGGAACAAAGATGTCTCTTAACTTCCTAGGAAGATTTCCACAGGGGTATCAAGGAGAGCACCAAGTCCTCCGTGCTGCCTGCTCCTGCTCCCCCTCCCAGGAGATGCAGCTGAACCAGCCTGCAGTCCCCTGCTGCCCTGGCACATTGCGTCTGACACTGCCATCTTGTGTCCTAGAGTTTAACCTATTATTTACAAAAGCAGAGTCTTTGTCACTGTTTCATCGAAAAGGTGTAATTGAAAAGTAAAAGCGTAGCTGAGTCTGCAGACAGTCTGATACGTGCTCTCAGAAGGAAATGCCAAGTGCCGGTTTTATTTAAGACAGTTAATTTCAATATGTTAGCTGCTAGCCAAAGAGGAAAGGTTTAAGCGTACTTTGAGCCTGTTGGATCTGGAAGGATGAGCAGGTATTTCTGTGTCTATCATGGTTAGACTCAGGCTTTTGCTGAACTCCCAGGTCTCTCCAGTGGCACTTTTCTTCCAGCCATGTTCATCATCCCCCAGGAAGAAACCAGGAAATCTGATTTGCCCTTTGTAGACAAGAGCATGAGGGTCATGGCAACACCTTCCCGCACATTTTCTGTCTTTGCTACCACCACTGTAACCTCCAACAGATCTCTGCAGACTCACTACTCTACTAACCATGCAGTTCTGGTGTGTGACTTCAGTGGGTATAGCTGCATAAGAGACAAGCAAAGGAAAAAATCTCAAACAAGCTAAGACAAGGAAGACGGTACCCTCGCTTTATCATCACTCTTAACACTCATGCCGAAGAGAACTGCCCTGCTGTACAATGGAAAGGGGAATTTACCATGGATTGGCAGAAACATCTGGACAGGGAAGACAGTTGAGGTGAACCAAGGGTGATATGCTTGTTTTATGCCCAGTAGGAAACACCAAAACATTTGGGGGAGCTGGAAAAGGATGAGTGAAATGGGGACAACAGAGACATATCTGGAAATGCAGAAAGCTCGTCAAATTGTGTCTTCACTTTTAAGTTATCTCTCTCTCTATATATATATTTCTCCTTACAGAGAAGGCCTAGTAGCATGTTAATGAGAATGAACCAAAGTTTATTTAATGTTTCCTGACTTTATTTCTTTCCTTTTTTTTTTTTTTTGTATGCTATGACCTAGATTACTTAAACAGAGTTTTCTTTTTTAATTAAAATAAGTATAGATTGCAAATCACTGTATCCTTTTAAAAGTATTACAGTCACATAAGAATGGTGTAATTAGAGTAAGTGATGAAAACTTTCTGGTAAGGACTTCAAAACACGTCAGATTAATAATGAACAACTTGAGGAAGGCGTTGCAAATAATGTTAATTAAAAATGTCCACGTGCAGTCCCTTTGAGGGCATGTGAATAAATATCTAAGAGCTTCTATTGGGGTCTCAGTTTATACTGAAAATGAGGAAGTCTTTATAATTCATAACTATTTGGAGGTTTTATGAACAGTCTTTCTCATATTTCCCACTGGAAACCATTAGATAATCTGTTTTTATTATACAGAGCCAAACATTAGGCTTAATATTTTTGTTTTAGAACAGACCACAGAATCATGGGGATATTAGCCATCTCATAATTTTTAGGGGTGTCTTAAACCATGTACATTTATTCCCGTCTTGAGAGTTTCTTAATGTTACAATCTTTGATCCCTGTTCTCCTAAAAATGTTGCCCAAGATACATATAAAACAGGCATTAAAGGAGTTTCCTACTCTATGTTTCTTCATTAACCATCTACCTTACCACCCACCAATCTACTGGATTTAAGAGCCTACATAACCGAGTCCGTAAATTAACAAAAACTCCAGGCAGCTGGAGCAACCAAGCAGTAGATGGTACATTGGCCCTAATGTTCTCATGTTAGCACATTAAACAAGCAGGCAGGGAGCTTTTAATTATTATTATTATTATTATTTTTTACAGACAAGGTGCATGTCTTTCCTTGACCTTCTTTCTTGCAAGCCAGTTCTTTTTTGGGGCCAAATCTGAATTAACGGAGATGACAAAAGGCCTTGGATTGAAAGATTATTCTGAGTTTCTGAGGAACATTGTAAATGGGAAGTAATGAACTTCAGGCGCAAACAGAACTGGTGTTCGGTATTCTAACCGATGAGTTATTCAGCATGTCAAACTGACAGCTTGTAAATGTAAATTTTATTAAACGCAGAGCAATAAATATTTCTAAGTTTCTGTCATTTTGAATTTTAGTGGCTCACCTTGAGGCCTCCAGCCTTTTAAATCACAACTTGTACGAGCACAGCTCTGTACCAGTCACTATTCTCAAACGCCTGCTTTTAAAAGCCTCATTATTGCATTTGCTCACAAAACATCCTTGTCAGAATCCAGGTATGCATGTCTCATGTCAGTGACAGGCTGACAGGCTCATGCCCGCTGTTGTGTTTACATTGTATGTTGTATAAAGCTTTCTCCTCTTCATTCTCACTAGGCAGAAAATAAAACAGGGTTAGCCGTGATATCATCCTTCAGACCAGCCAGATTTTCTCCTTTGATCTCACAAAAATGCTTTGCATGTGCATGGCAAGAGTCTGGCTCAAGGATCCTTGTTTTGCAGTTGAGACAGTCACTGAAGGATTCAGGACAAACGAAAACACACCAACACATATCAATTAATGCTAAAATCCACCAGGAAATATTTGGGGAAAATTCTTGCGTGACACAGTGAGATCAGTGGAGACCTCTGGTAACACTTCAATGCATTAACAGAGCTTGAGGAGGAGGCAGTTTGGTGTAGGGAAAGGATCTCAGGAACTCGGCCAAACAGCTCAGACATTTATGAGAGCAATTTTTTTTTTTCAGAAGATTACAGCTGCCACTGAAGCACCAAAGCAAAGTGACAGAATTGCACAGCCTCCAACAGGTTTATGATTGCCAGTGAGAATCTAAAATCCAGCCACTTCACTTGATGTGCTCCAACAGTCACATATAAAATGCACGTCTGTGTGTGCAGCTTGAGAGTGAGTGTGTTTGCCCAAGTAAGGGAACACTATCAATACAAATATCATTTTTTTTTATAAAAATGGTTACTCTAGTTAAAAGTAACCATAGTAAATCACAACAAACATTTCAAATTGTGTTGCACGGTGATAAAAATTAAAGACTCTACACGTCCAATTGTATGTCTGAATCTTGGTTCTCTTAGCACTCTAGATGTGTATTTTTTCACAGTATTTAATTTTCATTGTATTTCATAGTATTTCACCTGCAATACACTGTACAAATTTTTTATTTAATATATTGACAAGCTAAAAATTTATTCATGTATTTATTTATTTATTAATCAGCAAGAATTTCCCCTGAGAAATAACTTAGCAAAACCAACAGGTTTAGATTCTATTAGATTATTCTATTATAGTCAACAACTATTAGATTCTACAGGGATATATGATGAAAGCCTCAAGACATTGAAAAGAACACCTAATATCTTATTAGTAGCACCTGCATATCCTCAAAACCTTAACAGCGGTCTACTTGAGTACAGAACTAGTTACGTAAATTCTGTCATAGTCTTTGCTTTTAATTTTTCCTGGTGTGCTTCCCCTTACAATCTCTTACTCACTGACCATTTTCTATACTCCTCTGGCTGCTAACAGTTTGGCTGACATAGATCTGACATAATCACATCATAAAGCTAATCCAGCTCTGTCAAGAACACCTATAGTTTTGGCAGTGGTAAATTAAGAGGCCTCAAAGATATGAGGAGGAAATTAGTTTGGGAGCACATAGACTAGCACTGAATGAAAGCATTTTGGGTAAGTCATGAGTTTTGATAACATAGCAGAAGAGAGTTTTGCAAATCAGTTATCCCAGACATTATTTTGATGGTCAGACTCACTTAGGTATTATTAGCAGCTCATTCTCGTTTTAGTTTGTTGTGTGCAATAAGAAAGATGGACAGAAAGTCTCTGAAACTCTAGCCCCTTGTCATTCCAGCTGAGATACATTATCTCAGAACTGCAAGCTTTACTGTGTTAAATAACACCAATAATATCCAAGAGAGTATGTTTACTAGAGCTATGACAGGCCAGCTGCTGAATTTGTCCGCCCTCCCCAGCTGCCCAGCCAGGACATCAGCTGCCGGCTTGCTGGGTAGCCAAGATGGCAGGAGGGATGGATATGTGCCCAGCCTCGCTGCTCACAGGGGGCTGAGGTGTGACTGAGGTACGGGTACACATTCATTTTTCCCAAACCTCCCGTGGTGGTGGTAACCGCGGGCAGAGGTGTGGTAGGAAATAACGGAGGGAGCGGGGATGATAACATCTCGAACTGCTGCAGCTGTTTGCGCTCCGATGTGTCAGAGCCCTCTGTCACTGGTTGGTGACAAGAATGCCTCTTGGGCACAACAGACATTTCAGAGCTGATTAAGACTTGCTACATTTGGTTATTGAAATGGGGATCACTTTTCTGGCAAAGCACACGGGGGTATTTAATATCGCAGTCGTCTTTGCCTCTGTTTGCTGACAGGTTGCGCTGACGTGGCTCGGCGGATGAGTGGCTGGATGGTTTGTGGAGGAAACATCAGGCCCATCGTCTCGTGTAGTCACCAGCAGCAACACATGGCGTGAGTGGGAGGCTAATAAATGACACTTTACAGACATTTCAAACTCATTTTGGACTGGAATAATTGTCTGGTCAAGAAAATCAAGCTCGGTTGTCTGCAGTCAGTGCAAACCTATGTCTCCATGAAGGTGTCACAGAAAAATGTGCATCCAGCTAAGTAATTAGACTAAATAATTACTTATATATATATATTATAAAATCAGACTGAGGTGTACAACTGACTGACTACATTGGTTGTATAGTTAAGGCAGCCCAAAACTCCTTGTCAGGGATGAGGATTTCAGTCCACTAAGTGATTTACACAACCAAAGCCACTGGCTCATATTTGTTCCATAAAAAATGCAACTTGCAAGCTAGGCATAAAGAAAGAAACAGGAACTTGCCACAGTCATAGAGCAGAACCAGGAAACAACGAGGCAGTTTTATTCAACAGGATAGATGACTGTACTGGATCACCAGTACCTTCCAGTTAAGATATTTATAGACAAGCAGGTGGAGCTGTGAATGAGAGGAGCAACAGGCTTTCATCTCTTCACATCCGAGTCTCTGTGTAATTGGACTGATTTTTCCCATACAGTATGGGGTCTTCTTGAAGAGCTCTGCAGATGCATAACCATGAGCATAACGAACATCATTAAAGACTGCAGAGATCTCTTTCTGAAAAAAAAAGCTGCTGGAACAGAGGTTCAGGTTTTTCCAAGCAGATCATAACCCAGGCTATTTTTTCTGTGCTATTCAGAGACTAGTAAAAGAAAGCCTAAGAGTCTAGGGAACCAATTAGTTTAGAGCACACTGAAAGCATGGTTGGCATGTGCTGTAGTGAACACAGAATTGCCTGTTTAGATAGAGCAGTCATGACTGTAACACCTGCAGTTTAGTGACGGAGATAAATGTATTTCTGGAGAGGTCAAGGTAGGAGGCCCTAAGCTCTAATCTTGCCTTTGACGCTGACATCATGTAGGACTTTTAGCAGGTCCGTTAGGCTTGGCAGAAAAGGGATGGTAGTGAATTTCCCAGGTCAAGATTCATTCAGCTCATGTATGTGCAGTTCTTGGGACAGATATCAATAAGGAATGGTAATTGTTGGAGAGGCCAACCATAAAAATGTTGAAAAGGATAAATTCACTATCATGGACATTTTAACAATCGTTTGCAATTAATAATTTCTTCAGAAAACTGAATTTTTCTTCTTGTTCACGAATTGTTCATAAGTAGATCATATCTTCACAGATTGATAGACTATATAAAAGCATTTACTGATGTACTTCCAAGGGATTTCTCTTGGCATAAAGTGCAGTGTGAGAAAAGAATAATTAATAAGGACCCCCAGGCAAGTAGAAAATAGGATACATTGCAACACAGGTTTATTTCAGGTAGATTGTGTCAGATTGACGTGACAGTTTTCTTTGCTGAAAGATTTTTTAGACAAGAGGTATATAGTAGGTATCATCTATGTGGACTTTGATAAAGACGGGGCAGCTACTCATCAAGTTAGAAAGGTGGAAATCAGTAAATGATCTGTAAGATGGGTGGATTAGCTAAAGGGAAAATGATTATGGTATTACTGAAAGAAGTATCATGTTGGAAGGGTTGGGCTACCTCAAGGAGCTCTAAGCTTCAGCTCCAATCTTGCATTTCTTGATGAGGTGACTACAAAAAGAAGGATTAGTCTGACTAATTGATAAGAGGATGTTCAAAAGCTATAGCAGTGTCTCAAGATATTGGGCCAAAAGAACTGGTTGACTGTGGGATAAGATTCAGCCATATATAAACAGCTGCACTTGGAAACTAGCAACTGAATCTTCAGGAGAAGATAACACACCATAGCTAACAATTAAATAAGGGAATGCATTGGCTGCTAGATCTATTGGAACTATCTGTCACCCCTGTGATTTATCTTTGAAAAAAAAAAACACAAATGCAATCCTAGCATTTATCTGCAGAGAGACTTAAGACAGAGAGAAGGGAGTTGCACAAAAGACTGCTGTTATCTGACCCTCTAACGTACTTACTCGGAGGGACTGGTAAATTGGACTAGAACAAGTGCAGGGAACTGTTAAGATGATCAAGGGATAGGGGACACTGAAGGGAAACTAGACTAGAAATAAAAAAAAAGACTGAAGGGCAGTATTTTGGCTAGACTGATAAAATTAAAGATTAAAGAGTACAAGACTGCTGAAGCTACAGGATGAATAAAGCATCAGACAGGAAGCTACAAGACAGTTTAAGCACCAAACATAACGACAGAAAGCTCTGATCGATGAATTTAGCTTATGGTTTAATTTGTAGGCACTAGTTTTGGAGTGTACTGAGTCTGGCTGGGATGGAGTTAATTTTCTTCATAGCAGCCAGTAGGGTGCTATGTTTTGGATTGTTGACTAAAACAGCATTGATAACACCCTGATGTTTAACAGCATTTGTATAACTTCAAGGCCTTTTCTTTTCCCCATTCTGCCAACCTAGCGAGTACGCTGGGGGTAAGCAATAGGCTGGGAGGGGACACAGCCAGGCCAGCTGACTCCAGCTGACCAACGGGATACTCCTTACTGTATGATGTTCGGCAATAAGAGCTGGAGGAAAGGAGGAGGAAGGGAGAACGTTCAGGATTATGGCATTTGTCTTCCCATGTAACTGTTACATGTGTTGAGGCTCTGCCTTCCATGATGTAGCTAAATATCTGCCTGCTGATGGGCAGTAGTGAAGGAATCCCTAATTTTACTTTGCTTGTGTGTGTAGTTCTGCTTCACTTACTGTACTGTCTTTATCTCAGCCCATGAGTTTTTCTTGGTTTTGCCCTTTTGATTCTTCTGATTCTACAAGAGGATTACTGATGACTCAGGTGTTTTCTTCCAATCCTGGCTTCTTAGATGCTATAAAATAGGCCAAGAATTATTTTCCTTAATTGTCGTAAAGGGAAGAAAACTTTCATGGCATGGCCTTTCACTAGACTGTCATCAGGCCAACACTGTGAGAAAGACAGCTTTCTCTGTTATTCGAACAAGCACTGTGGTTTATAGACAAGGAACAGAAGTTCTTCTTGATCCCTGGTGTTCAGGCAAGAAATTTCAAATTTACGTGACTCAGTAGCAGTTAGACTTTCTTTGTGTGAATGCAAGTTGCCTCTCCTCTAGATAAGTTATTGTTCTGAAGGTCTTTCTGACCTCTTTTGTTTCCCTAGCTGTTGTTGTAATTTACCCTGGCTGTAGCTGAATTTTCTGCTCTGAGTTGGCTAGCGTGCTTTCCTTCAACAGCGAGAAAAAATGTTTACCACAGTGAAAATGTGGTGTGGCTTTAGTAGCAAATTTGGCTAATGGAAAGACCAGAGAACTTGTTTGTGAGTTCACACAACTGGAGAGCAAGTTTCCAATGTGGGTTTTTCGGGTTAGCTGCGGCCAGAATTACTGTTGGTGTCTTAAGTACTGGCCAGGTGTTATTTAGCTATTTCCCTTTTCACAGCGCAGGGAAAATTTAGCACCTTACACAAAGAAAAAAAAAAAACAAAACAACAAAACAACACCATACTATTTAATTTACTCTTCTCTCACCAGCACAGACTGGGTAGAAGGAGATGTGCTGTTTAGGACCAAACGCCTTGTTCACTTTTGCGGGGAGGAAGATGAGGTTAGCCTTCTCTTAAACATTTAGCTTGGCCTCCATACTCTTGTGCCTGGTGAACCTCACTGGTCCTGTTTTACTGGTTATTTTGTGGGGAACAGCTGGCTAGCGGTTCTTCCCTGTTTTATTATGCAATGTAGTTCATAAAAGTTGCGGCCTTCAGTTTAACCATATTCCTGTGTGGAAAGTCTTGTTCACTGCAGCGTCTGGGCCAGAGACATTTACATCACTGTAATCAACAAGCACTTAAAGCAGTTATTCCTTAAACAACCTTGGCTTAGCAGAAAGCAAGATGGAAGAATGCCCTTCCAAAAGCAAGGATTTCCAACTTGAGTAGGAACTGTTTTTTTACATGTATTAAAAACAAATGATTATTTGCCATTTCCGTTCAGTTGCCAGTCTAGTCAGCTGTGTTCATCACTCAGCCTGACTCAAGGCACAATAATCAAACAGCACAGAAGAAAGATGATCTGGTAAAGACATTAGAGATGATACCAATGAAGAAGAAACCATTTGTTGCTGTTGTTTGTTTGTTTGTTTTGTTTTTATTTGGAAATCTCTACTGCAATGAAAACTAACAACTGCTTTCTAGTCTGGTCTGGAGCAGGGTGCTAAGATCAGCATAATAATAGATCTGTTACTTATTTTTTATTGATGCACATACCACCTATTTCTGCAACATGTTCACTTTTCAAGAAGGACACGTTCCTCATTCAAACAGATGTAACAGGAATTTCCATCTTGAAGATTAGGAGGATCTATGGATCTCAACTGCAAAGGACTTGAAACAGAAGAACTGGTCTGAATGAAGTATGTTAGGAAATGTGTGTGTGTGCAAGCACAATAAGAAAGAGCAGAACAAAAGTTAAAGGAGGGGCTTGTACTGGTAACAGAGGCCACAGTTCCCACACAATCAAACTGAGAAATGTGTTATTTCCATCAAGATCTGAAGACGACAGCCTCAGTGACTTGCTAGCTAAAGACCCTGAATTCTTGACGAGGGTGGCAGGAAGGTTGCAGAATCTCACACATGCCGTTCCTTTTTCCATCAGTCCAGATTTCTACCTCATGGAGCTTGATTCACAACTATTACCAGAACGTGAGAAACGTCCACAGGTCTGACACAGGGAAGGATGACGCAAATGATTGATTCTTACTATGGATATTTCCTATGAGAGTAGTGATTTTAGTTTGCAGCAGCAGCAATAAAAATAAACAAACAAAGCCTTGTGGACTCTTGAAAGTCTCAGTTGAAAGTGGAAACCTATGTTGACTAAATTTAAACCTTCTGACATTTGGTTTACTCTTCTCAGCAACCTCTCAGGGACTTCTGCAAGGTGTTTCAAAACGCTAAGGCTCCACTGATCAAGAACCATCAGGTTAGGGAATTGAAATTCCCTCCCTTTATCTGAAGTATAGACATAGAAAACTCTACATACTGTTTGGTTTCATATACTGAAGAAGTTGATTTAATTCAGTAGAAAATGTTAAAGCCAAGTAATAGGCCAAGACGTGACAGAGGATGAGGTTACAATTAGTTTCATATTTAGAACCTAAATGAAATATGGGGATTTGCAATTTGCTTCCATATAACTTATCATTCAAAATATTCTCGGGACCATCAGGGGAATTTCTTCATAAAGGAATAATATAAAGTACAATGTAAAGTAGAGAGTATAATGAATAACAAAAGAGTAAATATGAAAATACTGACTGAATATCTACTAAACACTATATAATTTTCCATGTCATTGGGTGTTCCAGGCATTTTTACATGAAAGTTCTATTCTGAGGCACTGCTCAAGATTTTTTTTCTTAGTATTCTAAAACTGCTGAAAAAAAAAAGTGACTGCAGTGTGTTCAGTTTGTTAATTCCAGGTCTTTTCAACAGAGTTCATAATATACTTCCTTTACCTTTATAGTATCAGACAATCCAAGACTACCTTCTTTTCACCTATAAAATTTGTTGACACTGAGCAAATAACAAACTAGTTAAGACTGCAATGACAAAAACATTTGAATTTCTCCCTAGAGGGCCTGCTGGAACCAACCACCTGTATCACTCTGTAAAATAACCACAGCACAGTGCTAATGTGCTTACTGAACATTGACAAATAAGATATATAAAGACTTGTACCCTGATTGTCCTCTCTGTTATGGTAGTATAAATCAAAATAATGGTAAATAATCCTGTTTGGTATTTCTATTTTCAATTAAAGCTTTAACTGCACCAGGCAGCTTTAACCTCATACACTGGTTTTCCTATGGCCATAAAGGATTTTGGTACCTCACTGTTTTCCATGCACTTAACAACTGCAAGGAGGCTTTGGGAGTTGAGCTGTCTGCTTATGTTACCCCTCTGTCTCCTCGGGTAGTTTGCATTCACCTTTTCTGGTGGTCAATAACAAACATCAATTTTTTACCCATAACAAGTTTTTTTTTTTATTTGCAAAATAATGCTTTAATATATAAACATTTATTTAAGCAGATCAGTTATGCAGCCTTAAGACAACTTTAAGGACATGACAAAATAGTTCTGTATTGTTCACTCGCTTGGGTGATGAAGCTAACTTTTAATAAGTTCAGATGATTTTCTAGAGGACAAATGAATGTACTATAGGAATAAAATTAAGTTTGGGGATACGTATTATAACACAGATGTTTCTTTGTCGTGTTTCAAGTGAGAATACATGGAGCCTAGAACACCTTCCCCTCTGACTGTCCTGCTTTTGCACTTGTGGCCCCAAACCACGCTAAATTATCTTAATTGTCTTCTCTCAGAAACGAAAAAGCAGTGGGGAATTTTTATGTCTCTGGGGTTTAACAACCTGCCTCCCTCATGCCTTCTCCTCAGCCTCCGCCCCTGCACCCCGAGGGGAGCAGCACGTGCGCCCAACGGCTGCCATGCCACCCCTGCCTCCTGGCAGGTGCCCTGTCAGCACAGGGTGGCCATCCTCCCCCACGGCCCAGCTCCTCCCCTTCTGGGCTGGGAGCCCTTATCTCCCAAAAGTGAGTTCTCCAAGGGTTGGGGCTGCTGTAAGGTCGTGGGACCTGCGTGGAAAAGCTTCCCCTGACAGAGCTACGGACCTTTGTGAGGAAAAGTTTAAAGCTGAGCTCCTGGTGGAAAAAAAAAATGTAATGAAGGATGAGGAGCCTGGCTGTGTTTTCACTTGCTAACCCGTGCTATGAGAGCACTGATATAAACATCTCTTCTGGAGGAACGAGGAAAAAAACGCCCTTTTTGTTCATGAGTTTTAGGTAACTTAATTGGGAAGCTTTGAATTCATCCATTCTGTTCTTTCTTAAGGTGACTGAGGCAGAATCAGGAGGGTTGTGGATGGTTCCACCAATATTTCCAGTGGTTTACTGAAGCATGTGTCTGCCCTGATGAGAGATGTGGAACTTTTAAATGCCTAATGGTAAGTGTACAACAGCTCTGTGTCAGAAGTCTTCAAGGAAAATTCCACATTTGTTGTCCCCATTGCTCTTTCTCCTGAGAGCTGCCATTCAGCTGGGCCCTGGTGCTGATCTTGCTGAAGTTCCTACTTAGGATAACTTGCAGTATAATTAGGCCAAAAGATGATTTGAAGTGGAAAATAGTTGATGAGTAACACGCTTAATTTGTTTTCAAGTATAGAGAGAAAGTGACATAGATGTGTGTCTGTCTGGTTTTCCATTAGAAATTAGTCTCTCTTTTTTTTTTTTTTTTTTTTAAGAATGTCACTGGGAAAGCATTTAGCCTCAATTCTGCAGATGCATGAATACATGAGTAATTTCTTTATTTTTTTTTTTTTTTTTTTTTGCATAAGGAACCTTGATCCCATTGAGGATTCAGTAAAACTGCATACTCGTAAGATTGGAAACTTCTGGCATACATTCCAAGCACAAAACCTGAAAGGGATTGAAACAGGAATTATTTCTATTCAGATGTTATACAAAGTTGTTTTAAATATTCATAGCTTGTTAAAGTACATCTATACTTTATACAGCTTATGTTGTCTCTTTTGTTCAACTTGCTTAAAGCCTGTTCAAAGAATTGTTATCACTTGTCATACTGGAAGGATATGTCAAGTAGGGGAGTGTGGTGATCTGGCATTATCGCATGTTTTATGACTTTGGAATAAAGCAATACGATTCTTAAATTTACATGTAAAACCAAGTTGGGAGATGTAGCATGCATTTTGGAGGACAGTACAATGAATAAAATTATATCGACAAATTTTATAAGTAACCTGAAATATAGGATGAAATTCCATGGGGACATGTAGAAAGCACCACAGTTAAATAGGAATAAAACCTTAAGTGTATGAAATTCTGATAACAGGAGAGGATTCAGAGGTTGTGGTGTGCTTTCTTTTTTGCTTTTTTTTTTTTCAGTAAATCAGAAACAGTATGAGTCAGCAATGTCATACCGTGAAGAAAGCAAACATCATACTGGGATATATAAACAGGAGTCTTGTATGTAAGACACATGAAGTAATACTTCCACTCTACTCAGCACGTATAAGGCCTCAACCAAAGTACTGTGTCCAGTTTTTGGCACAACACTTGAGGAAAATGGAGAGGGGCCAAAGGAAAAAACCAAGAATAATCAGAAGTCTAGAAAAGACAACACAGGGAAAGACTGAAAGAAGAGGAGTTGTTTAGTCTACAGAAAAGAAGACTGAAAACATACTAACAGTTTTCAAATATGTGAAAGATTGCTGTAAAGAGAAGGATATAAACCATTGGACATTGTGCATAACAAAATAATGGTTTAAAATTTGGTTGGGGTAAGGTTTTACTACCACTTATCTATAGGGATAAAAAAAGTTCCGAGTAGATAGCCTAAGGAAACTGTGATGTCTCTATCTGGTGGCTTTTGGAGGCTAGAGAAACAGCTGTCAAGAACGGCTGAACTGCAACTTGAGGAAAATAGGCTGGCCTAGGTGTGATGCTTGCTATTGTATTTGTTTTCTACGCTAGTACAACATTTTTAAATAAATATTAATCTATCTTGTTGCTGTGTGAAAGCCCAACCAAACAACACAACAAAGAGCCTTAGCCATGCAAGATGATCGAGCTAGAATGAAAACATAGCTCCACTGTCAAAATACATTACTTTCTGTTAAGAAGGCTCACAGACCATGTATTTTGTGCTTCCAAAGGGAATCTCCTGGGGACTTGCTCATTTTTTATTTTCCTTTTGTAAGTCTTACAGTGACCGGTCAGAAGATGCCTTTCACTGGAGGCCTGTAGGCTAACAAGGTATGCGAGGACGCGGCAGGACACGAGGTGGCCATCCCAGTGGGACAAGCGACATGAAGTAAGATGGTCAATGATTTGGACTTAGTGAGCTGCTGGCTGGGTGCAAGATGGTTGAAATTGCGCCGGTAGGTTATAAACTGAGTTTGCCTTAATCCAGTGCTTCTTAACTAACTTTCTTGGACATCTGTCGTTTCTTATACATTAAAAAAAAAAAAACAAAAAAACGCCAAGGAAAAGGTTTGAATTGTGTGGGAATTACGGCAGTGGGAAAGAAGTATAATTATCTGAGTGCATAACTTTGTGACGTGATGATCGCTCAGACCAGGAATTAATTATATGAGCGCAGAACCTCGTCATACGTGACGATCACTCGGACCAGGAATTAATTCTGAGCGCAGAACTTCGTGACATCCGACGAACTACCGACCCGAGATCCCTCGGGCCGGGCGCGGGGCGCTCCCACGCCAAATGGCGGCAGCGGGCGGGCGGCCAGCAGCGCAGCCCGGCTCCCGGCTCCCGGCTCCCGGCCCCCGGCCCCCGGCCCCGCGCTCCCGCCACTGCCCCGGGCGGCGGGCAGGCGGCTGAGGGGGCAGGGGCGGGGCGGGAGGCGGGGCCACAGCGGACCGTTAGCCCCGCCCCCGAGGCGTGGCTGGCGGTGGCCCCGCCCCCGCCCCTCGTTGCTTAGTTACAGCGCCGGGCGTCACTCGGCGCCGGGCCGAACCACTCTCCCACCCGCCGCGGGGGGGGGAGGAAAGAGAGCGAGCCGCGGCTGCTCCCAAGTGCGGCTGCGGGCCTCGCTGTCGGGATCCCCTTTCCCCCCTCCCCTCCGCTGTCCCGTTGGTTTCGCCCAGCGCGGCCCTTAGCGACGGCGGGGGCGCCGAGGGAAGATGGCGGCTCCGTGACCGCGCCGCCGCCGGCTCCGTTCCCCTTCCGCCGCTGCGCCCCGCGCCTGCCGCCCGCCCTCCCCGCCGGGGCCGCCGGCCATGTCGGACTCGGAGGAGGAGGAGGGCCCGGACCGCCAGCTCAAGCTCGTGGTGCTGGGGGACGGCACCTGTGGTAAGGTCAGTGCCGGCCCCGCCGCCAGCGCCACGGGCCCCTCCCGGCCTTCCCTATCGCCTGGCGCTGTCGCGACATCGGGCGGCGTGACCCCTTCGGGTGGTCGCCCCGGTGGAGCTGCTGGAAGGGCGCTGAGATGGCCTGGGGGTGCCCGGCAGGCTGCGGGGGCCGAGGGCTCGGGGCCCGGCCCGCGAATCCGGTGCGAATCCGGTGTTCGGCCGCAGCGACGAGCGGGGACAGGCCGCTGGTGGCTCTGTGCAGGGTGGTTCCGGAGCTAAACACCTGCACAGGGGTACGGAGCGTTTTGCAGCTGTTCCGGTTACTGTTTCAGGGTTTGGAAAGGCACCTCTGGGCTGTTTTAGAGTGTTTGTGGCTTTTGTTTTTATTTTGTTTCCCCTAGTCGATATAAGCGTCTTTACAAACAGTTTCTGAATGTATGTAAACATCTTGTGATGTTTGCAAGGTGCTTGTGATCATATCTATTGTAATACGTAGCCTAAATCGCTTTGTGAGTTGCACCCACAAATATTCCTTTGATTGTGTATTAGACAAGTGTACCTCTGTCATTAACTTGTGTATCTGAAAAATACAGTCATACCTCTGTCATTAACCTCTCATAATGAAGAGGGGCAGGAGGTCTTCCTCACAGGTCAGATGTAAAGTAGAAATATTCACAGAGGTGGTTTAAACGAACTGCCTGCCATTAATAGAAAGAAGCCCTTAGCAAAACCATGCACATGTTTTCACTCACGCAGAGCCCTGTGAAGAAACAAAAGAAATGTTGTCTTTAATGATTCTAAACCCAGCCTGAAGTCGTGTTGTGCTCATGTGAGTCAGTAGGTACAATTCCAAGTGACTGTGTGAGGAGAGCATAATAAATGCCTAGGACTGACAGCCAGAGTGCTGTTTCACTGGTAGCTTTCCCCAGGAGTCTTCTATTGAAACTGAGGAATCCTTTCACTACTCCTGTTCAGCACCACGTGGCAAGACCTCTCGCCGAACATGGATTTTCAAGCATTCTTGAGTTTTGATGTGTATGCCTGCTGGTTCCTACCTCTCACTCAGGAGCTGCCATTCATTGAGTCTCCTGCAGGCTCTAGGAATCCTGTACTTCAAGTGCAGCTTATTTTCCATGAGCAGCAGCTAAATTGTGGTGGGCTGCTTTTCCTCCTGTCCCCCCTAGATGATGCTGTAATAGAGGCTTCTTCCACTCATCCTGATGGCCTGGCAGCAAACACTGCAATAATATATTTATTGTAAGATATTGGAAAATAAAGAAGTGATTTGGTCTTGGAATGGAAGGGTAAATGTGCATAGTGCCATTTCAAGCACCTCAGAAGACTAAATTGTTGAGGTTCCTCTCCTTCATTGCTTACTAATTTGTTTCAGTTGTTGAAGCATGTGTATATGTCTATATGTTTTCAACTCTGTCTTACCTCTCATGTCTGTGTTACAGCTGGTCTGTATGCCGTACGTACTTAGCTTCACATTTACTGTGCAAAACATTGATTTTTCTCTTCTTCTGTCACTGGGACCATTGGACAGGAGAAGTGTAGGAAATAATATAATATGTCTTTGAAATATCACATGTCATGTGTTTAGTGTGAGATTTTCAAATTTGACCTTTTCTCATTGCTTGCTCCCTCCTGCCTTTAAACAAAGTTATTTTACTTATTCACTCTTGGTCATCTGGGGCTGGCTGATCTTCAGTTTCCAGAAAAAAAAAAAGATGTTTTTGTGCATCAGTGAGCTGAAGGTGAAAACTTGCATTCTTTTTCCTCTTCTGGTATCACACATCGTGTAGAAGCAATGTGATTCACGTTCATGGACATGCTGATGGCAGTTTTAAAACAAATCAGTATCAGTTCTAAGCTAAGGGTAATGTTTATGTTTCCACTAGCTAGGAATTCCTGTCTGTGAGGCAAGGGAGGGATATTGTGCTTCTTTCTATTCTTTTTTTTTTTTTGTGTGTGTGGTTTTAGTGAGTGGTGGGATACTTTGGGAGTTGTAATGCAAGGAGTAAGCATGGCTGGAGCAAGCTCGAAGGAGATAAGATTAGTAAAGGAAGAAGGAATGAGAGGGGTGTGAGAGTAGAATCTGAAAAAACGTTAGAATAAAATGGAGAGAGTAAGGAAATGGTAGGTGGTTGAAAACAAAAATTAGGAAGGCAAGATTGGTCAGTAAGAGAATGGTTTTCTAGTTTGTGTAGGTCACCAAAATCAACCTGAAGGCAGATCTGAAACTGGAGGTGGGGATAACTTGATAAAAAATCCATCAATTATTAATAGCAATCAGTTCCTCGATTTTGATGACAAGAAGGAACATAGATGCATTAGGCTGTTGATGAAGGTTTTAAATCAACCCACTCTTCCCAAGTCCAAATGATTTTCCATTAAAATAAACCAGCAGTGCAAGTATGAATTGGGGTGTAGGGGGTTGGAATGTGGTCATCTAGATATTTCTACTCTTGATGCACACGGATTGGTGTGATATTGGAGTATATAATGGTGCTGATTTGAACTAGAACTGTTAAATAAAAACAGTTGTAGTTCAAATTGTAAAAATTGCTAACATTGTAAAAAGTTTTGTGCCTCTGGGAGCTATTCATGGTCAAGGAGGTCCTGAAAACCAGGTGTGTGGGAGGAGGAAAGCAGCCAAGGTTCTGTCTTCCTGCTGTCCCTTGCAACTGGAAACCGAAGGGTGTTAGCAGAGACCCCTTCTGTCTTCCAGCAGGTGGATGATGATAAAGTAGCAGGTAATGCTCAGCTCGGTGTGGGAACTTGCAGGAGTTGAAGCACAGGCTGGAATACAGAGGGTTGTTCTACTCCCTTGAGGATTTGGTGGGATAGCATCTTTATTTATTTATTTTTTAAAGTGTTCTGCTAATTCTGGATCTAATTGTCATGCTTGGGCTCGAAAACTTGGTAAATGTTGACCAGAAGTAGCCACTGTTCAGTCTTGCAAATGGAAAACTGCATCAGGTCTCGTGTGCACGCTGGCCTATCTTCATAGCTAAATGTCTAATTTGCGAAAGTTTTGGTATTCTCTACTTCAGCGAGCAAAGTTTCATCAGTAGTTAGGAGTGGAAAGGCTTCACCTTTAGATGACAGAACTGCTTCCTCTGTTAGTATTCCTCAAAATACTTCCCTACTTCCCGCCTCTCACCCCGCAAAGCGAGGCTGTTCTGTCAGAATTTCTCTGTGTTGGGCAACTACGAGTTTTTGTGCTAGGTGAAGCATTTTGTTAGTTGGCCGAACTTCTTCACTTTGCATGTCTTAAGCTTCTTGCCAGTAGGGATGGTATGTGCACATTGCCGCGCTTGGAGAAGTAGACCTGGGTGTTTGAGAAGGGAGGGAGGGAAGGAATAGATGGATGTTGCTGATGGAAAGTGGGTTTTCTCAATTGGTTGGTGAAGTTGGTATGTGAATGGAGATTTGTGACTCTAGGACTCTGTGCTTGCATCCTGCTGAATTTTGGCTTTGGTTTTAATTTCTCACAACTATGATACTGTCCTCTGGCTTCACTTTCTGAAAGTGTTCTTCTGTAGGAATCTACTCAAAGAATTGCCTTTGGCAGGGTGAGTAGTTGGAGCTGCCTATCATTACTTGTTCTATTTGGCTCGGCTGCTACTATTTCATCAATGTTTTTTCTTTTTCTGTTTCTCAGTATGTAGGTATTTAGGAACGGCGTGTCGGCACAATTTATAGAGTTAGCTGATTTGCACTGAAAAATACAAACAAGAAATTGTCTTGCCTCACCTGCAAAGTTTAATTGTGTCTTGGTTTATTTCCAGAAGAACCTCCCAAAAAGCCCATTGTATTTCACGATTAGAATAGTGTATTTTTTTTATATTTGTAATTATTTTTTTTTTAGCGTGCCTTGATTGCTGTGGGCTAGAACCCAGAGAACTTTTATTATCTGAGAGGGGTGTTTGTAAGATTCACTAGTGTTTTGCTGTTCACAACAGCATGTGAAGATTGTTTGAAGGTTATTAAGAGAAATGTGCGAGCCTGCCAAACCGGGTCTCATGGCAAGTCTGCTGTGAGAGGTGATGGCTTGGTTGTCGCAGTAGAGATGTCAAGGAATGAGGCCTTCTTGACAGCATGATGAACCTCTGATGAACCAAATCTTTTTTTTTTAAAGTGTTCTGATCATTTTAGTTCTATTTAAAGCTACAGTTCTGCTGAACCATTATTTAACTTCCATTGTATTTTTACACAGATCATACCCATATCTTTGCAGGCAAAGCTGTTATGCAGAGTCTTTCATGAGAAGCATGGTAGAGAACAATTTTAGGACTGAGGGCAGTATTTGCATTGTAGAGGTACCTGGATATACATTGAGATAACTGCTCTGGCTGGTGTGGAGGAGTTTGAACTGTTGCTCGTTTTGTGGATAAATGGTTTTTCTGTGAATGAATAGAGAATTCCAGTCTGGTAACCCAACGCCTTCCGTGAGCACTAACATTCATTAGAAAAAAATTAAAAAGGAGTTAGTCAATGATTTTTCTGCTATAAATTCCTTTGCATTTGAGAGCACAGTAGAAGAAAACTATTTAAGAGAACTTTGCCATGCTGTTGATTACTTGCCGCTCTTATGGGCTGGCTGTTAATTGAATGGATGTTGTTTATTTTTACTAACACCCTTAGAAGCCCTCAGGGAATATTGAGTGTCACAGAGTGATAAAGCTAATATTTACCGAGCCCTTAAAACAAGAAGGGAGTGGTTGCTTATATCATGGGGATCTAAATTACCATGTAGGAGAATACAGCACGCTATGATAGAGCCATATGATATTTTTATCTGTGCTTTGGTACTGGTTTCCTTTTATGAAAAGGAAAAATTCAGGAAGACTCCACAGTGTATTTGTTTCTGCAGTGTTCTTATTCTTATCTATATCTTTAAGGTCCGAACAGATTAAAAATGTCTTGTAATCTAGAAATTCATCTATTAAGACTTTCGATAGTGTTTATTTTTAGTGTTACAGTCTAAGTTTGTATTGAATTTAATTTGTGCGTGAAGTTGGTAATACTGTTACATAGCTGTAGGCAGAAGAATCTTCTCACGATTCATCCTCTGTGGTCTTTATCCTTTCCACAGTGATATAAATATATAAGCATACTTGTGCTATTTCTAGTTTACTTGCCTTTTTTTTTTTTTCCCCATTTACTTATTTATTTTTAATTCTCTCTGGGCTTGAGTTCAGTGAAGTAAATGAAAATGCTGCCATAGTCTTTAAGTGATTTTTTTTGGATTACTTCCTAAACTGTATCTTCTGATCCCAAAATACCACTTATGTATATTCCTATCACTGTCATATTTGATGTGATTAAAACCAAGAAAACAGTATATCATCTGTTATTTACTTCACAAGTAATTGTGTAGTTGAATAGATGTTTGTCTTTTCACACTAGAGCTTTAATGCTGGAGCTCTTGTGGTCATGTTTTCGTGCAGAAAAAGAGTAAGTTACCTTTTCTTCCTGTGTGTGCTTGACACATTACTAGTATAATTTAGATCTTTGTTATAACAGTTCTATTAACAGAACTTGCCTATTCTCATTATTTTTAGAACTGTTGGCGCTATTTTGCTATTGCATTTTTAACTAAATGTGCTCTAACAGCAATTTCTAATAACACTTCACATGAATCCCTTCTTCAGGCCTTGATGAACTGAAATCTGGAGAAAAAAATTCCTTCTTGCTTATTTATTTATTTTTTATGACTATTTTTTATTATTGTTCCAGGGCTTTTGTGAGGCTCTCAGGCTTCCCTCCCATACATGCAAAAGCATATTTTTTTATCTTTTTCTGCAGTTTGTTTGTTTTTATAATTTCAGATGTCACACCAACAAGAAATTTCTAAGCACGTGCCACAGCTGGATGTAGGATATATGTTAGCTACCTGGCATTCACGTTTAATACAGTATTTTATTTCTTTTTCCACAACATGAACTCGTGTATTCTTTGTAATTGCATTTCTCTCCTTTTTTTAATGCTAGATTATGGGGCTTCTGTCTGTCTAGAAGTCTTAAATTGCTAGTGAAGGAATAGAAATGCCCTGCTTTGTTACTTTATGTAAGTTGGGTATCCTTTCAGCAGTATGTAGCAAAACCTGATACCAACAGTGTATTTAATAAATCCACATAACATAAATTGAAGAAATAAGATTCCAGAGCTCTCTTTAGAGGAACGTTTCTGTAAATATGCATTCTTAACCTGAGTTTAGTAGTTTCTCTGTAAAAATATGTGCAGTCTCTCTTCGTATCTTAGACAGCATGTAGTTGCTGATCCGGAAGCTTTGATGTCCAGGGGCAGGAATCCTGCCACACTTCGGAGCCCCTCTGGGACTCTGCACTGTGCAGATATCCCTTCCCTCACAGAAAGTTGGTCTGGGATCGTGGTGTTCTGCAGCAGGGATGGACCCTTGCTTGGGAAATGAACACTTAAAAACAGTGAGCTGTGCAGGTATGGATATTGTCACTTAGATTTGAGTCAAGTTGAGCTTGCTGTTGGCACCTTACTCAATTTTGTGTAATATTTTGTGATATGAATATCACAGTGTCTTTGAAATGCAAAGGAAATATGCGCCTTGCTGATTTTTGTGTAAATTAGTAGCCATTGCCACCTGCTGTTACTAAGTTGAAGCTGGCTGGAATGCTTATCAATATAAATTCATGAACACTGGCAGCATGCATTGATGTAAAACTTCTTAACTGTGTTTTGTACTCGTGGTTTAATATCAAGTGTTTTGCTGTTTAAAATGACAACTTAATGTGATATTGTTCTTTTTTAGACATCCTTAGCCACACGTTTTGCCCAAGAAACTTTTGGAAAACAGTACAAACAAACCATAGGACTGGATTTCTTCTTGAAAAGGATAATATTGCCAGGTAAGAGAATAAAGATTCTTAATGCTGAAAGGTTGAGATGCAGTAAGACTGGCAGAAACAGTCTTCAAATTAATGTATACTAAATAAGCTTAGTAGAGTGCTTTTTATGGCAAAGTAAAATAGACTATTTAGAGAAAATTTACTTAGTATGTTCTTGCCAGGTGACAAAGGGTTATGTATTTGCAACATATCTTTAAGTATTTAAGTTAAGCACTGCATTCAAGTAAAAGGAATGCTATGCTATCTGTATTCATGATTTTTATTATCTCTGCTTGAGCGTACTCTCTGCTCGTGTGAATAGTGCAGCATAAAACAATGAAGTAGAACTTTAAATATATTCATTGAAAATATATATGTGTTTTGAAAGAAATAGTTTATTATTATTATTATGTTTTTAATGAAATACACAACTTGTATTCGGCTTGTGTGTGAGAAGCATAATGCAGCTATGGAATCGCAGCGCTCTAATATGTGAATGCTGTTTTATGCAAGGCAGCATGAAATTGCTGGCATTTAATAGACCACTAAAATTTAGGGTCCCTCGGCACTCATAAAAATACAGTTTGAGCATTCAAGATGTTTCACTTCACGACGGCAAAGAAACTATTTAGATGCCAGTTGCAGCACACTGCATGGAAAATGCAAAGAAATAATTAAAAAAGAATAGTTGCTGCTAGAAGCTTGTTTCTGAACAATCGGAGGTTTAAAATAAGGCTTTTCACTGATTGGAAACTGAGCAACAGAGCAAGCATGGAAGTTTTTTCAGTATAAGCAATTCTTCCTGTTTTCTGAAATAAAAGTTGGAAAAAATATGTTTAATGGTTAAAGTTGTAGTGAGATTTGATAAAGTTGATGCAAATTCTGTGTTTTTTCCTTGCGGGTTGGTGGGAGAAGCAAACTCAGATATTTAATATTTCAGCTGTAACCTGACCTCATAAGAAAATACAAGATCCCTGAACTTATTGTGTTAAAAATTATATTGCCAATAATTTTGTGATTATATGTTACTTTGCATAAACAGAGTAATCTAGTCAGAATATTCCCGTAAGCACCGTTTTGGTTTGGCCACTTTGCTGTACTTCTTCAGTATCTGCTGAGCAATATAGTACCAAACTTCAGTGCTTATTTCTCCATATCATCAACAGAAGGCTTTTCTTATTGTCCTGCTCATTCCTTTAAAAATATCAGTATGCAGATTGCTTACAGCAGTACTTGCAAATGGAATGTGTACACAAATCATGCAGTGTGAATGCTGAGAACTTGTATTTTGCAAATTTTTTTTCCAGCTGCTAAGCATACAGAAGCTATTAGTACATTACTGGGATTCTAAATATTCTTGTTGAGTAGAAAAATTAGAAAATTATCAACTGTTGACCCATTCATAATTTACTTTGTTCTAATTTATTTAATAAAATCAGAATGTAGATGCAAATAAGACAACAACGAAGTCTTCTCATCCATTTTCCTTGTTTATCAGTAACAAAATACAGACAGGGAATGTTTTCATATTTAGGAAAAAGCATTTTTCTATAGGTTGTCATTCAGTTTTTGCCTATGCCTATGAATGTACTTAGGGAGATATAAATTTGTGTGTTTTATAGGTAACCTGGACTGGTGGGGGGAGTGAGAGGAAAGTAAGGGGGGAGGTAATATTTCTAAATACTGGTATGGAAAGCATTACTTAAGTAAAGGGATTTTTCTAATTTCTTGATTAGTTCTGGGTTTGCAGAGCTGCTATGTTTACTTGTAACGTTAATTCGTACCACTGCACGGGATTTATAATCTGTATATCTGTAGGTAAAAGAGCCCTGATTTCTCTTCTTTAGTAGGATAGTTAACAATTAACTATGTTACAGTGTTTGAAATGTGTTTTTCTCCTTTAAATGTAAGCAAACACTTCAGAAGTTAAAATTACTGATTTCTAGAATTGCACAGAAGTTTATATAACGATACATTAGAAGTCCATTTTAACTTGTAAAATAAAGTACTGGTATTATAATTTTTAATAAAAGGTCTGTTTATCTCCAGTTCTTTTAGTAACTGATGCAGTCTTACAGTGAAAAAGGAAAATACTTGGTAAAACGGTATGAGTTAATACAAACAGTAATTTGACTACTATTTATTTGATTACTATTTACTTAAATAATGATTTAAATTGATCTTTGATTAATTGTGTACAATATGATGTATTATTCAGGTGCTGAAAAATTCTTTTCATGCAGTTTATTTGAAGTATTTTTCTCAAATGCAAATCAATTTCAGTATATTTTGTGATGCAGTATGTTGTATAGTCTGGATGCAACCACGGTGCAGATTTTAGTGCTTAAACAACATATGTGTTAATCTGAGGTTCTGCTGATAGAGACCCTTAAGAGCCATAGTCAAAAACTTTTAGGAGGGTTGTGGATGCAGTCCAGTAAACAAGATTCTTCCCTGAAAAGGATTTTTTAAGTCGTCAGTGCAAGAAGTGGGCAGACTTGTGTTTTTAGCTCCATCTTGACTGTGCAGCACTTTGAGTAAGGTTAACCAGTGCACCAAGTGTACCTCTGCAGGGTCGCTGTTGAATCAGCCCAGTGGCTTTAGTTCATACCAGAAATGATCTGGAAACCTGCACTGTGTTGCCTCAGCTATTTTATCTTTGTGCTTGAACAGAGTAAAGAAGTGTTATCGTTTTCTTGTTCAGTGTATTATTATTGTTCTGGGATTCTTCTGTTATTTTTGTTGTGTGTTAACTTGGTTTCTAAGAGCTATCTTAATTTATGCCTTGTTAGGTTCTCTTTATTTTGTTCCTGTTCTCTCCAGTTTGTATATTGCTTTTTAATACATATTAAAAACAAACAAAAACATAAGATTTCAAACTTTTTGCAGAAAATTTCATCTGTTGTCCTCATAGTTATTAATTGAATATTTGCTAGGCAAATGACCTGGTACTTTTCCTTCTGTCAAAATAATTTTAACCTCCTTCTTTCTCCCCCAAAATCAATTTGAGCACCAAGCAAATACTACAGGACCTGTTTTTTAAAAAGGGGAAAGTAAAACATTGCACAAGGGACAATCACCATGAATTTCAGTAGTTAGCGAGGTCTTAATAAAGAACCATTTCATGCAAATGAACATTCCAGACTTTTTTCTCCAGTCTTTCTTCCGTTGTTAGTAAAGGAAAGTAAATAACAGAAGATTTTTAAGTAGAGGAGTCACTGGCAGACCATTTAATTTAATGTCCTGTAATAAAGTTTCCCAGATAATCTCCGTATCCAGGTACTAAGCCCAGTTTGCTGTGCATGGTTGCTGCTCTTGGGGGAGAGATAGAGAATGAAGTTAGATTTAAAGCATTTGAACACAAAATTAGGCATCCGGAAGTTGTTGGGTTTGAAAGTGGTAATGTTTCTAAAGCTTTTTTTTTCTAAATAGCTGGTATGAATGATGTGCTAAATTTCCAGTAGACTACCTGCAACCAGATTTGGGTAGAATACTTCAGCATTGTGGGCTTCTTGAGCACGTTTAATTTGTTTACCCACTGAGGATGCGTGGTCACTTCAGGCTGTGGGCCAGCTGATAAGACCTGCTTATCCATGGCAGGTGCTCTGTGGAAGACTTACCTGCATTGTCTGCAGTCACTCCTGCTCTAAGCTTTAAAAAGAATCAATTAATAAATTGCAGTAGATGCACTGTCAAAAGAAACAAACTTCTTACTCTGTAAAAGGTTGCCTTTACTGGACTGGAGTGTTTTACGTATTTACTAAGATCCATTTGGAATTTCTTTATCTTAACGTTTGGTAAAACTTAATGCAGCTTAAAAGTACTCTGACCAGATTGTCCCATGTTCATCCCTGCATATTTGAGACCAAGTTACCGGCTTGAGAAATCTGTGCTTTTAACCAGATAAAAGCAAGATGCATCATAAAAATGTAGTATATTTAATACCACAAGTAGCATATATTCAGCTATATAGTTCTAATTTGTTCTTATAGTCACTGAGTGCTGGGATATATTTCCATGGAGTGCATTCACTTGCATAACTAATGTGCAAGGTGGTTTGTTTTAAACTGATGGCTGAACAGGTCACCTTGTATAAAATACGGTTGTTAATAACACAAAATAACTGAATTAAAAGCATACCTTGGAATCCCCAAATACCCTTTTCACTCAACTCAAATTCTGTGATGGGAAATTTCTGGCTATCTATATATTTAGGAATAAAATTCATAGGGAGTTACAATTGTTTTTGAGTACATAGGATTGTTATTAATGTGGTTTTATGGAGATTAGAAAAAAATAATCAGATCTTACTGCATTAGTTTGGTACTTCCAAGTAATCAGTACAGTTTTGTAGTTCTCACTGCAAAATGAGTCAGATTATACTTTAAAATCTGTAAGCATGTCGTGACAGATTTCTATGTGCCCATGTTTAGTCTGTGGGTTTGCAGGATATGTATGACTTGTAGAATATTAAATATTCTGCATTTACAGTGAATTTTTTCTTGTAACTATGTTTTGAAAACCCGTTAACAGTTTCAACATAGTTTTAATATCGATTCTGAAGACTGTTTAGAGTAGAAAGGAAGATCTGTTCTTGGTGCAGATTCTTGGAAGATGAAATTATGTAAATCACATTCGGCTTAGTTGCCTGCTTTGGGGTGGTGGATGGAGGAAATAATCATAGTCTGCATCCTCAGTGTAGACTTGTATTGGCATATCCAGTTTAATCTGTCAACTATATAATTCTTTGTAGTACTACTAAGAGCATCATTACTAAAATACAATTACTCTGCATTTTTCACACTTCTAAATTTTCCTCTCAGATTTTGGAGGTGGAAGAGAAAGGGGACACAGTATTACCTAATGTGGTTAGGTTGATATTAATTGCATTAACTTTCATTTCCAAGTGCTGCCCTATAGAACTTGCTTTCTCTGCAAAGTTTTACGCATTTCTTTAGTAAAGTATGTTGTATAATTTCTAGTTAGGAATCTTTATGCAATTTTAATTCTTTTCTGCGAGTTTCCTATATTGGGATGTTAATATTTAGCTATGGTTTTATGGCATTGTAATGAACTACCTGGACACAAGTGACTTTTTTTCCCAAGTGATAGTCATCTTTATCTTTAAATTTGGTTACTATTTGTGCTATACTCATAAAAAGCTATTGCTGTTGATATGCTATGTTGTATTACCTGCCATGATAATATATCTTTAACTTATTTCTATCTCAATTTTCCAGGTTACACAATATCTATATAATTTTCTTTTCCAGGAAATTTGAATGTTACTCTTCAAGTGTGGGATGTCGGGGGGCAAACAATAGGAGGCAAGATGCTGGATAAATATATTTATGGAGCTCAGGTACAGTATAAATGATGATAATTATATCTGTAGCAATTATATAGAATTAATTAAAACTTTATGCTGCAAGATACCCATAATTTTGAGGATATTGTTTTCTAGATCTCAAATGTTGAATCTTTCTTGAATCTAAACTTAATTGATATAAATATACATTTTTTTGGTGTTGATTTAAAAAGAAAAGGAACGGTGTGCGTTTGTAGATCTGAACAACTCAAGAACAGATGTATGTTTCCATGCTTTTTGTCTTGAGTTAAGAAAAGCAATCATACTAAATAGTAAGAGCTATTTGGATATCCACATGGTAGATATAGTGGCTGCTTTTAGAGCAGATGCCTCCTGGGGGGAAGAAGTAGAAGGAGGAAATTAAGAGCAATCCTACACCATTAAACTCATACGTGCAACTGAGGTTATAGGAGAGCAAACAAAAGGAGGCAACCAGGTAGCTAAATGTTTTTGCAGAACTCCAATCCAATGAAAATTTATTTTATTTTTAGGTTAACTAAGCAATATAAAGTGAGTGGTAGGTTTAGGTGAGGGCTAAATGCTATAATAGTATCTTGAGTTATGAGCTGATTTAGGAGGATGCACTGTATGCCAGACTTTCTAAAATGATTAATCCTAAAATGTACTCTGTTATTTAATTTGGAGCTTGTAATAAGAACAATAAGCACGATATGTTTCATTATATATTACATTTATCAGAAAATAAATGTATTTTTTTCCTGCAATAATTTATGAAGTATGGAATCCTAAAAGTTGATTTGGATAGAACCTTTGTGCTGATAAGTGCAGCACAGGAATGGCTAATCTTAAGAAGATTAGGAATTACTAACTGATTGGATAAAGATAAACTTAATATTTTGTCACTTTCAAAAACAAATGTGTTTTTAGCTGTTGCATCTGTTTTATAAGTTTTTCTTATTATTTTTAATAAAAAACGCTTTGCTGCCCTGCGAAAGATATACCAAGCAACAGGAGAAACTGGCTTCCATGACAGAGAATTTGATTAATCACAAATTGTTGCCATATGCCCAAAGTGAACTCAGTGAATGAAATAAAAGGCTGTTAACCTTTTTCCTGCACTGCATTTGGTGATAAACTCAGGAGTTCCTTATCCCTTGTTCCTTGATAGTACATCAAAAATTAATGCCAGTACCCCAAAGTAGGTGAAAAAGTTGATATCAGTAAGTCTAAAGTCAGAATAATATGACTTTTAGCCATTCTGAGCATATTAACAGCAAAAAACCCTACATCCAATCTCTTCTTCGTTTCTCTTCTATTAAACCCCCTCCACATCATTGCAAACCTATTTTTTTTAAGGAACTAATGGCCGTTCTCACTCCTGGTATTGGTGAACAATGTCAATTTCTGTAACAGGCTTCTTATCATTGGAGCTGACTTTCAAGACACTTTTCTATTAGTTTTGTAACAGCATCTTTGAAAGACAGATAAAACTGATCTTTATTTTTCAGCTATTCATGAAACACCATGAATAATTCTGAAATTCTGCTTGCAGTTTATTTCCAGGCAGAAGCTTATTTCATGTGGAGCATCTGTAGCTTTGTAGAAGAAATAGGGGAAAGATGAAGTAGAACAAGTAGGAATACTTAGAAGGCAAATTCCTTCTGTGTACATAGAAAAATTCCTGTGAATGGATGGCAAAGCGGCAAGAAAGTAATTAGGAAGAGCTAGCATGGAATTATCAAGGGTAAATTTTGCCCAACCAATTCGATTGCCTGCTGTGGTGAGATGACCAGCTCTGTGGAGAGGAGAGCAGTGGATGTTGTTTAATGTTGTTTACCTTGACTTCAGCAAGACCTTTGATGTAATTTCTCCTGGTAGTCATACAGACAAAATGTATAGATGTAGATTAGATGGATGGACCATAAGGTGACTGAAAAACTGGACAGACAGCTGGACTTAAAGGGAGGTGGTCCACAGCTCTGTGTCTGGTGTCTGGTTATGAGTTGCATTCCTTAGGGGGGTTGATACTATTTCATGTTTTATTAATCCTGTGAACAATGGAACAAAAGATTGTAAGTTTGCAAATGATTCCAAACGGGAGGAAGGGTCACTGTGCTGGAGGTGAGGGCTGATACTGCAAGAGACTATGACAAACAAAAGGAATGGGTCAACAGAAATGTTATGAAGTTCAGCGAAGGCAAATGAAAAGTGCTGCACCTGGGACAGAGTAACCTTGGCCAACAGTACAGGCTGGGAATTGACTGCCAGAGAGCCAGCTGGAGAGTGTCCAGCGGAGGACCACCAAGCTGCTTAATGTACTGGAGCATCACACGTGAGGAAAGGTAGAGAGAGCTGTGACTGAGTTTGGAGAAGATAAGGCTCATCAGTGTGTATAAATACATGAAAGAAGGGGGCTAAGAAGACAGCCAAGCTCCTTTCAGTGGTATCCAGTGACAGACAGTGGTCACAAACGAACACAGGACCATCTGAACATCAGGAAATACTGAGGGTGTACTGAGGGTGACCAAGCACTGGCACAGGTGAAAATGTGAAAATAACATTTCTGTAGATTTGCAAGGTATCATAATGAGGTTACTCTACTAAAGTTAATATTAGAAAAAAAAATTACAGTTTTGCTCTAACACTTCATGAACATTAAAAAATAAAAGGAAAATTTAGTTAATTCATACTGAAATCCCTCATAAGAGGAGGGCAGCTGAGGATAAGCCTGAAGACCAAAACAAGTGTTTTTAGTTACTGCTCTCTGTAGCTTTCTTTTATGTCCAAGATTTATCACAATAAAATTGACACCTTTTAAATGGTGATTGTCCAGTATTCAACCAGTCAATATATTCATACTGTTACGACACTTCCATAATTGCAGTTCTGTTGTATAATAGCACTGCTGCTGTTTGTGTAGTAAATATTTCAGGACCACTCCTATCTCTCAGCTGTAATTGCTGACCCTATCCATGTATCTAGTTTAAAGTATCTTTAAAAGCTGGCATATGCTACCTCATAAATTGGCTTGTTAATAGTAGTAAAAGTACTGCAGGCTCTACCTTCTCTAGGGACCAGCAAATCATTTCTGCAATATTCTAAGTTTCCAGTGGCCTATTTTTTGAACATATTCTATAATTCTGAAACAAAAAGCACTCACATATGCACTAATGTAAGCAAAATGTCTCTATTACTGAACTGCAATTATGCAAGCAGGGACTATTTGCCACATTGCTGGAGACTAGAGAATTAGTATACTGTTCTCGGCATGTTGTCCTCCATATGTTTCAAACCTTTTTCATGGCAGTGAAATGTGCTAATTATTTAAAATAATAATAATAATAAAAAGCCAGTGTTAATTTTCCATCTCAATTCCTCATGCATAATAGGGAAATAGCAGGCTTTATACTGTCTACTCATTCCATAGTAGTCCATATGCTGTAAGTTGGTGGAAAATAATGCATTTTTTGGGAAAGCAATGATGGGTTTTCTATCTTAAATAAAAAAAAAAAAAAGAAATTTTAGATGTGGAGTTATGGCTAGTCCTTTATTCACATCACATTAAGTTGCTTACAAAGTGCTTTTTTGACAGAACTTAGGCAGGAAGTATTTTTTGTGACCTGGATGCTGTGGTGCCTTTTTTCCTCTCTCTGAGATATTGTATCTGTCAAGTACAACAAGTATTCAGAAGATTTAAAAAGAGAGTAGTTAAGAAAAGAATATGCTTTCATGGCATTGTGTTAGGTCATGGAGAAAGGTGGAAAAAAAAAAAAGGAAGCTAGTTCTAAACTTTGTTCAATAATATCTTTCACGGTAAATCTACAATGAATGCCCTTTCTTCTGAAGGAATTGGCTACACTTGACTCAATGATCTGTAGCAGTGTAGCATTTTGATGAAGAATTAGTAGAAACAGCCAACATTAAGTGCTTAACTTGTCAGTGCTGAAGGTGCTTTAGATTTTTGCAAGGTGGTGAGAAGAGGACTTGACTGCTGGTGAAAGAAATGAGAAAATGCACACAGCACATTTACAGCTTTCAACCTGTTTTTTTTTTTTTGCCTTTACAATACCTGTCCTTCAGCTCGAATTTCTTTTCCACCAAGCATTTAATATCACTGGTGTATCTTTTCTAAAACAAGGCTTATATTATGAAAGACATATATACATGCAAAGTCATTTGGATAGTTAGAAAAATGTTCAGGAGTTACTGAGACAAGATACTAAGGGATAAATTGTAGAAAAGTTGGACGAAGGAAGTGGATGTTTAATATTAGATTTGATTGGTGAAATAAAGGGAGAAAGATAGGGAAAAGATGGGTGTCACAATTCTTAACTTTCTTAAAGAAACTAGTGAAAGCTGTTCTTCAGAAGTAATAGTAGACATACCAATATAAGTCACAAGAACTCAGTTTGCCAAGGAGTTGATGGCATTGCAGGAAAAGGGGGATTGCTGCGTGTTTTACTGATCACAGAATCATAAGAAGGTTCAGGCTGGAAGGGGTCTCAGGAGGTCTCTAGTTAACCTTCTGCTCAAAGTAGGGTCAGCTGTGAGATGAGATTAAATTACTCCAGTTCCTTCTAGAAATCTCTGGGATGGAGACTTCACAACCTCTTTGTACAACCTATTCCACTGCTTGGTTCTCCTCATACTGAAAAAAGCTTTTCCTTGTCTATAGTTAGAATCTCTCATTTCAACTTTCAAACCCATTGTTTTTCATGCTCTTGCCACACACTATTGTGATTCCATCTTCTCGACAGCCTCCTCCTGGGTCTGGGAAGGCTGCTTTTAGGTCCCTGCAAAGCCATCTCTTCTGCATAATGAACAAGTTTCGTTCCTTCAGCTTTTCCTGATAGGACAAACGCTCCAGCTTCTGGTCATCTCATGACCTTCCACTGAACTTACTCCAGCTTACTGATGTCTTGTGGTATCTAAGACTGGAGTTTAGATGTGATTTGACACGTGCTGCTATTAACATGTCCCTCAGTCTAGGGGCTGTGCTCCTGCTAATGCAGCCCAGAATCCTGTTGGCCATCCTTGCTACCAGGGATCATTGCTGGCTCCTATTTGGCTTGCTGTCTACCAAGACCTGAAGGTCACTTTCAGTTGCTCCCAGCCTGCACTGTTTATTCCTCCTCAGCTGCAGGACTTTGCATTTGTCCTTGCTGAATGTTGAAAGGTTCTTGTTTGCTCATTTATTGTGTCCACATGCAGAATGTAGCCTTGCCGTTAAGTATGTTGGCTGGTCCTCTGAATTTAGTGGTGTCTGCAGACTATGCATAAAAGCATATAAAAAGAGAACTACTGATATCTTCTCTTCAAACTTTTACCAGCATCATCATGCCTTTCATCAGTCTTGTGTTTGTTGAAGCATTCCGTTTTTTTCAACTTTCTGATGTTCGTCATGTTTTCTAAACCTCTGATACTGTTAGTTATCTTCTAGCCTATCCTTTTCTTGACATCGTGACCAGAGTTGGACGCATTATTTCACCTGAGGTGTTTCGTGCCAGTGTGATATTTGCCTTTTTCATTTAAAAAAAAAAAAGCTTGATTTATATTCAACTGTGATCTACTGTAACTCCTTGATCCTTTTCTATAGAACCTGCTACAAAGCCAGATGTTTCCTATCCTCGTGCAGCTGATTATTGCTTCCTTTGAACTTGTCATGGTACTTATTGAATTGCGTCCTATTATTTTTAGATTTTTTCTCATTTTATAATCTAAACTGTCTTCAGATACTCTTGTAGTCTTTACCAGTTTGTATAGTCTGTGAAATTAATTTAATGTGTACGTTATATTTTGTGATCTAAGGCAGTCCTTATGAAACTATCAAGTAAAGCTGGGCCCAGACAAGCCTCTGAAAGGCTTGACTTGAAAAATCTGTATGTATTTGTATGAATTGTATTTATTAATTATTATTATTTTGAAAAAAAATCATTAAATTTTAATATGAGAAACAATGCTCAGTTGCAGGGATCTTTTCCAGATGTGAACTCCATGAAAACAAGCACAACAGAATCCAATTCTAATGGTCTTCCTTGTATACAAGATTCTCAGGAATGCCTGTTTTGAGTATTCATTACCTGCAGCCTGGTCCACAGCCTCTGAAATACATGGAACTACCCTCTTCTTGACTTCTGACCATTTTTAATTTGTCCTTTGAAAATTAAAAAGATTGTCAGTACTTCTTGCTTGCCTTCTACAGCAGTAAGGGAAGGGAGCTTGACTTTCTTCCCAAAGGAAAGCAGAGATGCAACAAGTTGGGCAATGTGCAGAAATGTATGATTAAGCTGTTTTTTTCTTTTTTTTCTCAGAAAGAGAACAGTAAACTACAAATACGATTAGCTAAAATAAAAGTCCTTCTCCAGTGTGATTTTTCTCTTACTATTAGTATGAAATGCTTTTTGGATTTTTCATAATGCATATGCAGTTTGACATATTTCTAATATAACTCATTGTACTCTTTCCTGAATTGCCATATTTTTCTCCCTTTGTAGTTCAGCTAGTGTCTGAATTTGGAACACATGGAATGCAGAAGTACTGTAGTAAAATTTGTTTATTACAGTGGCTTACACAGACTCTTGTTTAATTCATGAGAAGATAAAATGCCATTAATTGTAAATACCCTATCTTATTATAATAATAAATTAGACTAATGCAGATTTTGCCATATTAAAATATTTTTACAACTTGTAGCATTTTAAATGTATCTTTTTCTTTAGGGTATTCTTTTGGTTTATGATATTACCAACTGCCAGAGCTTTGAAAATTTAGAGGACTGGTATAATGTGGTAAAAAAAGTGACTGAAGAATCAGAAACACAGCCACTTGTGGCCTTGGTTGGAAATAAAAGTAAGTTACTCATATTTAAATATTAATTGGAATACTCTGGATGTTGCTCTCTAGTGAAGAAATGTCACAGGGCATATATCATTAGTAAAATGAAACTAAATAATACTGTCTTGTGCACTATTGCCGTGTACAGATGTCATATTTGGGTGTACCTCAGGGTTCTGGGCAGTTAGGTTGAGGAACTTGTTGCAGCCTATCTGCCTGTGTTTTCTTTACTTGGAGAGCAGCACACAGGAATGGAGAGATGTCTCACCCATGTTTGAGTTTGATAGGGCTTCAGGATACAGCCGTGGCATGCATCTAGAATGCAGACCTGAGAAGCATTCCCGGCTCTAATAACAGATACATTTCATGGTTCTGTAGGTCAAGAGGCTGGTATATTAAGCTCTTAATCTGTTACTTAAAGTAACTAGACACAATAGTTGAGTTGTTAATTAGGCCTTTTTACATGCTATCTCTGATTTTGCACGAGTTTACTTATTTCCTGTTGTTCTGTGGGATTTTTTTTAAACTTGTCCTCTTTTTGATCCTTTTTGATCATGTAAGTATGATATAATCCTTTTCTTCTGACAACTAAAATATGCCCCTTTAAATAACCATCGCCTCATTAGTTCCCTAATTAGCTGGATAACAAATTCCCCCATTTCCAGTTAAGAAATTTTCAGAAATATTATTATTAGCGTATCTGAGGTCTTGATCCTTGTTCTATTACCCTTTTTCTATCGAAGATAAGAGCAACATAAAACAATTTTATAAAAAAGTCAAGTGGTAGAAGCAGGTACCCATTTTTAACAATTTAAATATATTTATTTGAACAACATACAACAGACTTTTTCTTTTGACTTTGCAATTCCTTTGCGTCCATGTCACAATGTCCACATCAAGAACAAATCTGGAAAAAAAAAACCACACTCATCCAGAAAGGTAGTATTGTTTAAAAGAATTTTAATACAATGTAGAGACAACACTTTCATTCAGAAGCATTAATGTAGTGTTGCTACTACGATGCTATAACATTTTATGATCTTCATTGTGAGACTGTGAAGAAAACAGAGATGCTCTTAGAGTTACAATATACAGATAACACTTCTAAAAGTATAACATAGACAGTGTTGTCCTGCAGCAGACCAGAATCAATAATACAGATTCTGTTGAAATTCATATGAAAAACACATTTCACTGACTTACATTTTGTCCCAAAACTGTACTTGCTAACTGGAGTTCTGCAAATCTTATGAGGTATTTGCAGTAGGATACTTTGTAACATAGGATAAGTAAAATTCTTTTGCTAGAATGACAGCACAGAGGTAGTAGATCAAACTCTGTTTTTCATTTGCAGTTAAAGGACTTTGTTTTGTAATTATACCTTTAGTATATATTTTTTTCTCATATACGTGCCTATGATTCTTTAAAATCCAAATATTTCCTGGGGAGCATCTGCAAACAAAATACAGTTTTGTAGGTGAGTTTCCAGATAAAGACTGATGCTGACTAGGGAAATGGTTTTTGTTTCATGATGATGGCAGCTGAAGGAATAGTGTACTTGCTACCTTGCTTTTCATCAGAAACGGTATATAAAGAAAAAAAGCAAGCTATTGCTTTCGTGTGGTCCTAAGGATGCTTGTTGTTTTTGCACACATTGAACCCCTTGGTATCTCTCAAAAGAAAGCAGGCAGGAGATACTTTTACAGTTGTCATGCTTTTAATTTTATTTCAGCATGATAAAAAGTTCAGCTTTTAGAACTGCATTATTTTTATGAATTTGGTAAAACAGAAGAATATCTAGGAGGGCTTCCCTCTCAATACTTCAGTGGCCTGTGAGAGGTTACTGATGTTACAGAAATAACAAACAAGGTAAGTGTTTATATAGAAGTATGGTATTGATTCTTGCATATTATGAAAGTATAAAGCTACTGATAACAAGTTCTTCAGATGGAATCACTGTGTTCAGAATAGCTCAGCTTTACTCAGTAAATTATAAGAGATCTATGCATAACATAAGAGCAATAGGTTTGAAGTCAGTAAAAGCCATTTGATGAACAAACTTATTTGACCTTGTACATTGTAAAGAACAAATAATTTCAGTCAGTAGTTTGTCTCAGAACTGTACTTGTTTTTTGGAGCTATTTGTGTGTTTTAGAAAAATATCCAACTATATTCACACCCTCAGGCAAGTGATTCAGAGAATCACAGAATGGCTTGGGTTGGAAGGGACCTTAAAGATCGCCCAGTTCCAACCCTGTTGCTGTGGGCAGGGACACCTCCCACTAGACCAGGTCATTCAAAGCCCCATCCAGCCTGGCCTTGGTGTCATTGTCAAACTTGCTGAGGGTGCACTCAATCCCACCGTCCATGTCACCGACAAAGATGTTAAATAAAGCAGGTCCCAATACCAACCCCAGCAGAATGCCACTCATTGCTGGTCTCCACCTGGGCATTGAGCTGTTGACCTCAACTCTTTTGAGTGTGATCATCCAGCCAATTCCTTATCAACCAAGTGGTCCATCTGTTAAATCTGTCTCTCTCCAATTAGAAGACAAAGATGTCGTGTGGGACAGTGTCTAATGCTTTGTATAAGTCCAGGTAGATTGTGTCAGTTGCTTTTCCCTTATCCACCAACCCTGTAGCCCTGTCATAGAACATCACCCATTTGCGAGGCATGATCTGCCCTTAGTGAAGCCATTTTGGCTGTCACCAATCACCTCCCTATTTTCCATGTGCCTTAGCATAGTTTCCAGGAGGATCTGCTCCATGGTCTTGCCAGGCACAGAGGTGAGATTGAGTGGCCTGTAGTTCCCCGGGTCTTCCTTTTTTCTCTTTTTAAGAATGGGGGTTATGTTTCTAACAGTCAGTCTAACACTGTTCTAATATCTTTCTGATAAAAGTTTTAAAAATATTGCCAAGAATGAATGAAGATAACTGCGTGGCATTTGAAAAGTTGGGCCAGCATTCAGATACCTCAATAAGAATTTTGTAGAGTCCTGCACTTGGGAAGGAACAACCACATGAATCAGTACAGACTGGGGTATGACCTGCTGGAGAGGAGCTCTGCGGAGATGGACCTGGGGGTCCTGGTGGACGACAGGTTGGCCATGAGCCAACAGTGTGCCCTGGTGGCCAAGAAGGCCAACGGCATCCTGGCATGCATTAAAAGAAGCATGGCCAGCAGGTCAAGGGAGATGATCCTCCCCCTCTACTCTGCTCTGGCCAGGCCTCACCTGGAGTACTGCATCCAGTTCTGGACTCTCCAGTACAAAAAAGAGATCTGGATAGAGTGCAGCGGAGGGCCACCAAGATGATACGGGGCCTGGAGCATCTCCCCTGTGAGGAAAGGCTGAGAGACCTGGGTCTGTTCAGCCTTGAGAAAAGAAGACTGAGAGGGGACCTTATCAATGTATATAAACACCTGAAGTGTGGGAGACAGAGGAGTTTGGCCAAAACTCTTCAGTGGTCTGTGGGGACAGAACAAGGGGCAATGGCCACAAAATGGAGCCCAGGAAGTTCTGCACCAACACGTGAAAGAACTTCTTCACAGTGAGGGTGCCGGAGCACTGGAACAGGCTGCCCAGGGAGGTTGTGGAGTCTCCTGCTCTGGAGATATTCAAGGCCCATCTGGACGCCTACCTGGGCAACCTGCTCTAGGGAACCTGCTTTGGCAGAGGGGTTGGACTCGATGATCTCTTGAGGTCCCTCCCAACCCCTACAATTCTCTGATTCTGTGATTTGTGCATTTGATAAACAACAAATAGAATTGTAAAGTTGAATTTCTTTTTTATGTTAGTTATAAATTGTAAGATCATAATTATCCTAAAGTTTACAGTTAGTGTGGAATCTTAAATTTAACTTCCTTTGTAACTTACTTTGCAGTAGTTTTATTTAATATAATGTATATTTGAACCGTGCTTATTTCTGTGTTGCTGTGTACAACTTCAATTGCACCAGATATAAAGGTTTGAGCCTTACTGTGAAGATTAACAAATACCTTTGAGCTTCAGTGCACTAACGTTTATAGACATGTTACCATGAAATACTTTTGAGTTATATTGTGTAGTATAAATAAAGCCGTGGTCATCAAGTGAATGAAGTGTATTTTTTCACTTAAGATTTTTGCTTAAACTTAGGATTGATTTAAAGTTCAGTAATTCACAATGGATCTTCTAGCTGTTAGTGTGAGTTAGAGAGGTTTTATGGTGTTATGCGTGACTGATGTGTTTCTTTCCTTTCTACCTTGACTACTACTATATATATTTTCCTCTGCACTAATCTACAAGCAGAGTCCTCAAGTGTCCTACCAACTTTTTCAGTGGATATATTGTAAACAAAAATTAACCCAGGTTGCATGGGAGCTACACTCATTTTGATTTATAGCTACCTAGATGGTCTTAGGGCGGTGGTTATCTGTAGCTTATATGGGGACTAGGAATTATCAGGTACCGTTGTATAGTGGATGGATGAATGATTTCTATCCCTAGAGATATTAACCAGATCCACTCCTCAATAAAGACTAATAACTCAGATTTTTAAACAGTCTTCATGACAGATGAGGGCACAGAGGAGAATGCATCAACACTAATTAAGAATGTTGACCATTTGTTCGTCTTAGCCATGATTAATTGATCTTGGAGTGCTATCTCTGAACAGGAAGTGATATGCTGTTACACTGGGAAGTTGAAAGGTTACATTTTAGTGTACCCTTTAACTTGCATTTACATACAATGTAAAATCTTTTTACCTATCTTATCTGAGTGCAGAAAGAAACATTTTCCAGCCCTGATCCCAATGAACATTTGGCGTACTGTGTACTAATGTGAGTCTGGCTGGTAACAGGACATACCCAGCCTGCATTTGGACTCGGTTACTGCCTTAGCCACTTAGTCTCCCCAGTTGTACTGAGAACACTACTTCATTAATACTCTTTTTGGGTCTGGCATATTAAAGTTCAGCTCTACACATTTATTCTCTTGTCCCTCCCCACCTCCCCCAGCTGTTTTCTGTTCTGTTTCCTGTGGGCTTGCACTTGTTAGGTCCTTCACCTGTAATTAAGACAAGTGTTGAACAGCAAATGCAAAGACCCCTGTTCTTTTGAGTCTTATGCCTGATTAAACTAAAGTTCCTGTATGTCTGACAGCAGGTCCCATATGTGCTCCTGGGATTGGAGGGTAAACTACTTGCATGTAGAGACTCCCTTAAAAAGAAAACCTTGTCCTATGCTACGGTCAATTTACCAACTCATTTGAATAAATGTAGAATGCTACCCTGTTTTAAAATATGTATAGAATGTTTGTCTCGACTAACTTGTAAGATTAGTAGAAAATCACAGTCTTATGTATTTGTTTCTTTCAGTGGTCAGTTAACTCTTTAAAAATTATTTTTATTAAGAAACTTAAATTAATGAATGGGAAAATCACAGGTGAAAATGGTCTTTTATTCACCATAATGATAAATTTCCAACACAGTGTCTGAATGTATTCTGTATTACTTTAGAGATGGGAGCAAGGTGAAAACATACAAATTCTGGAGTGATAAAGTTGCATTGCTTGTCTGGGAAAACATCTGTCATGCAAGATTTTGATCCTAAATCGTGCTTGGTGTAATAGTAGTGGAGCTGGCTGCCTTCAGTGCCAAAATGGTCTATTTAATTTTCTCTGTTACATTGCTACGTGGGCAATATTAAACTGTGATATATGTCACACAGGGATAGAAGCCCCAAGTGTGATTCCTTAGAAGGTAACTAAGCTAACAGAAATTTGTACAGAACAAAAGGAAAGGAGTGTGTGGGGAAAGTTTATTGCTGTTCTGTAGATTTACTTAGTATTCCATTGCCTGAGAAGGGAAACCAGTTGACAGGTTATGTCACAAGGATCTGGACATACATACATACTGTATTCTGGCCCAGATCTGTTGTGATAAATGTTGCATCTGGCCACAAATTAAATCACAGAATTGTAGGGGTTGGAAGGGACCTGCTGAGAAGTAGACTCCACAGCCTCCCTGGGCAGCCTGTTCCAGTGGCCCTTTGTGGCCCTCCACTGGGCTCTGATATAAACAGGTATAATACTATGAAAGTCAACAAATTTGTGTTCATTTGAATCAGGGCAGATTAGATACTGTGGAAACTGCTTGCTGAAAATGACATTTCCTCATTCTAATTTTATGGTGCTTTAACAAAAAAGGAGGGTAGTTATGAACTAGTCCAGCCAATAGACTGTCCTTATGTTATGCTTTCTTACTTCAGTGAGTGTGGGTAACTTGGTTTCTTCTCCTTCCTGCACTTAATCCTGAGTCCGCTTGTCACTTTTTTTCATTTGCTCACATAAGTTTTGCCTGCTAAGACCAACCAAGAACTGAGATCAATTTCAAAGACCTGGTAGAATATTATTAGTGTGGTTGGAACTCAAATGCTAATGTGACAGAAGTGCCAGTAAATAATATATTCTCATTCACTAACAGTTATGCTTAAATTCAGAAAAATCTTAAAGATGTCATTGAAAAATGGAAATAGAAGTAAACCGTTTAAATACAAAGGTTAGAACAGTATATGTATCCTATTTTTACAATAATACACAAACGAAATGCTGAGAGATCTCTTACTGTTTCCATGGATTTTGTCTGTAGTTTATTTAGCAATGTAGACACACGTCTAATAAAAAAGATGCTGCATAAACCATAGTCCAGGCTGAATGTGCTTCTGTTTTTGGTTTAGGTAGAAATGTTTTTTCTGGCTGCGTCCTTCATACTTAGGTCTTCTTACAACAAATGGAAAGCCCTTAATTGTACCTAAGGGAATAGTTAATCTACGGTGGACATATGGTGGACAAAAGCTGAGTCTAGTAAATGAAAAAAATTATAAACAGAAAATGTGTGAATGTCTGCACAGTCTTGAGAGTCATGGGAGATATTGTGCTGTTGCATTTTAGCTTGTTATAAGTTATTTTGCTATTCTTTTCTGTTATGTTAATAGAAGTCAGTGCAGGATAAAATATGCGATTAAAAAAAACCAACCAAACAATTTCTTATCTATTTTATTGGATTGAAAAAAATACCTGTTTTTAAGATAGCACAGAATTTATTTTCTTTGCAAGTGTTCCTGCTCCCATCTTTGCCACATGCTGTAAATGCAGTTTAATTTCACTAGTGGAGTGAAGCTCTCTGAAATTTTTAAAAGTTATAGCTTCTGATTGGGGGCAGTTAATCAGTGTTAACCCTGAACAGCTCTTGGGCTTTATGGATTCAAGCATTATATGTGGTTGCACTGCTCCAGCAAAAGGTTAAGTATTAATGGAAAATGTTCACAGCTCTTTTACTCAAAGAAAACATGTTACTTGTAAGTTTTCTTTTGATTTTACTTTTACAGTTACATTGAATGTCTTCATTCATTTAGCCATCCATAAAGCAAATATTGTTGCACATGCAGTGGATAATAAGTCTTTTTAGGACTACTTGTGTGGTATGTCACAGATCATTAACTGCAAGTAACCACCTGACTTGAGGGAAGTCTGGAAGCATCATTACAGTGAAATAGGCTTTTATTTCTGTATCACTGCAGCACATTGATTTGTAGGAATGTCTCCATTAGCTACCGTGGAAATATATTCTCATATATTATTATTGAAGGAAGTCGATGATAGAGGATAACCAATGTTCAGGTGTGAATAGGACATTAGTACTCAGATTTTGGACAAAGTGGGGAAAAGAGACAAGTGCTATTGTAGCGTTATTTTCAATTTAAAACCTAGATAAAACTAATCTTTTTCGTAATGACTCACGGTTTTAGAGTCAGACTAATAAAATATAGTAACAGTTGCACAGTATTTATGTGTACACTACAACTTCAACTGCAATGTATGCAGTAACTGAGTATGTTTACTACTCTGTACAGGCAGAAAGTGTGGAAGAGAAGTTTCTTCCTAACCAGCAAGGAAGACTTAAACTTTCTCTATTTAGTTCAACAAACCCTAAAAATTTAAGATTTTTATCGGAAGTAACCAGTAATTATTTCAGATCCAATTAGAGCCTATTAGATAGGATTAGAGCCTATTAGATAGGCTTTGTCAATTTGGAGGACAGTCATAATGGATAACCTCCATTAATATGATTAACAGCAGTTTGTAGAATGCAAAATACAATTCTGACACAATGTCCTGAAAATACTTTAGAAAACTTGAAGTTCTTACAGAGAGTAAAGTTAAGATAATACTGTAGGATTATCTTGCTACGTTGATCTTTTGCAAAGTAATTTGCTGTGAGATCCCATCTCATCCAGATAGGTATTTTTAATGCTTAATTTTTTTTAACAGTGTAAAATGAGCTGTACCACATTTTCTGCATTCTTTTGTTCAGTGTGGGGAATTGGCTGTAAGATAAAAATTGCAGTTGGTTATGTAGATATAAACGTGGAGCAATTCTAGTGACTTTATTTGGGCTGCTCCGAGTTTACTTTGGTATTTACATGACTGGCTCATAGATTGTAATATTCTTGTGGATTACTTTTTTTATACATACCATGTGTTGTTTCTTTTTCATTAAATATCATCCAATAGGTTTACTTAATTTTGTATGATAATACTGTAGTTGTATGTGATGATAGAATCCATTAATATTTTGAAAAAAAAATATATATAAGAGAAATAACATTATCTTTTTCTGAGACTAAAGAACCTATTCTTAAGCATTCCTATATTTATAGGATAAAAAATCATTTGAACACTGTCATCAGGCTTATTGCTCTTTTTTTTTTTTTTTTTCAGATGCTGGACAAACAAATTCAGAAAAGGTGTAGGCTAAATAGCCTAGTGGAACACACAGAATAGTAAACTCTCTTAAGAAAGGCTTGCTTTTGGAAAATACTAGGAAAATTATTTTGGAAAATCATTATGTATATTGAGGGCAACTTTAAAATGCCTGTTTCTGAAATCTTAAACATTTTTGTGGTGGATAAGTTAATTTAGAATGAAGGCTGGAAAAAGGTTAAGATTTGTACTGATAGTGCACCTTTGATACTATTGCAAGAAGAGAAGAGAGACCCTCAGTTGCTAAATGTTTACTTTATACATTTACAGGAGAAGTTTGTATGAAAATTCATGTGGTGTAGTCATGCAAAGGAGAAAAGCAGGGTGTAAGAGTTGTTGGTCAGGCTGTTAAGTAGGACTGTTCCTAAAAATGTTTATGTTCTGATGTCCACATAGAAAATTGTGGCATTCTGGAGTCTACTGAACACTCTTCAAAACCATTAACGGAAAATCTTTAAGTATTTTGATCTGGAGATGCCATTGCTATATCATGGGAAGTGGGATGCTTGTGCTTTTCTTCCTGTTCTCCTACAGGCTGGGCTCCTTATGCTGTGGTTATAAGGGCTGTTTTTGTTTTTGTTTTGGTTTGTTTTTGTTTTCTCTTTGCCTTCCATGAATGACGTATCACATCGTCTTAGGTATGATAGGACTTTGTCAGAGTAATGCGTTACAAATACTGTCTGATTGGCAAATCCAGACTTGGGAGAAAACGACAGTGCAAGACAAACAAAGACCCCTCAGACTGAGCACCATAGAGATATTTCTGAAACAAACTGTTCTCCTGGTTGGATTTTTTTAGGAAGTTAGTTTTGTTTGGGAAAAGGAACATTTTTGAGCAGAAAAAGCAGTTTTCAGTTGAAGAAAAAACACCAACTAGTAGTTCTGGCTAATGATTCTGGACTTGTCCAGTTGCAGAGTATTGACAGAGTTTTTTTTTATTTTGATCCACTGTTCAATTCTAAGAATGCTGTTGGGGTAGTTTATCTTAATAATATAACCTGTACTTGCACATATTAGGGGCAAAATAAAAGCCTTGTCTGGCTATATTGCAATTCTGTGAGCTTAAAAAATATTTTGAATGAAGGGTATCAACAGCTATTTAAGAGGAATATTCAGTAACTATTCATCATGTTGTAAAGACACTTTCTAGAAAGCACAGTATAAGGAGTTATAAAGTATGCGATACAAGTACAGGCTGTAGAAAAGTTATGGGTTTTCCTAGAAGTTATTTATTGTTTTCTTTACTCTGTTAATTTTTTTTATGCTATAGTAACTGTAACTTTCTACAACACTACTGATGTCTATAAAGAGCAATTACTGAAAATGTCTGTAATTAATGACATTTGAACTTGCAGTTGTTTTGTTTGTTTGTTTGTTTGGGGAGGTGTTTTTAAAGTGAAGGCTTTTTACTTCTTAAGTTGTCCCAAGCTACAAAATACAAGTAATGGAAACAATATAATGGAAGAATAAAGAATGATCATTGTAGAAATCTCTTCATTGCCAGCTAATACAGTGCAAAATTGATAATTATTAATTTTCTTGAACTGGCTTTTTAAAGAACGTACATTAAGATCTTCTCTTCGTACACAGTAAGTTTTGCAGTTTAATTTTGGGAATGGTGCATCCAAAGGGTTTTTAGAGAATAGTTACTGGTGTAGTTGCATGTTTAAGTGGTTGATCACTAGAGCAATAATGCTGGTTTCTGAGCACAGCCAGTACTTTTTCCAGCTGCTTTATAGTGATATCTTGAAGCTTAAAATGTAATCTATATGGGTAAGCCACAAAAGCCACTATATATTAAAGCAGACTCTGACAGTAAATCAAAATTGAACAGCTGGCAACACTACTAAAGTCATAAACTTATTTATTAAAAAAACTAAACAGAAGAATTATATTAAAAAGAGAGGAATATGTTCTACAGACCAGTGGATATAGCTTAAAACCTGGAAAGTGCTGTAGATTAAGGGCCCAATTTATGAACATCTGTTCTGGCAGTTTCTGTAAGATTCTCATGTTCTTTACAATAAAAGTGTGAAACATGTTTCCCCCCCCCCTCCCCATACTAATCATGCTTTTCTGCAGTTCATAAAAACTTGCACTGAGCCTTATGTAACTGGGCCTGTCTGCTTTACGCACTTGCTGGAGTAATTACTATTCGTGAAAGAGTAAGGACTACAGCAACGTCACAGTCCCGCGGCATACAGTTCTCCTAGCTTGTTCCAAGCGGTCTTACAGACTTCAAAAGCACTGAATGAACACCAAAGTTTCCTTCATATATTTAGACTTAAAGTGTGGCAATGAATAATGCAGGCAGGCCACTAGAGAGCAAAACGGACAGAAAAAAACGTCTTGTACGTGGTCATGATGTTCTTGAAATGTACTTACAGCACTGAAATGTACTTACAAATTAGCTGTTTTGCTCTAATATATTTCATATCTTCGGACATTTTAATAGTCACCAGAAATAACTGCTAACACCCCTCATCTTCTAATTTTGAAATAAATTATCCTATAATGAGTATTGTAATAACTTTAATAATTTTAATAACTTTGTTGATTGTGATATTTCCACTGAGTTCATTTTTGTCATATTGACAGCTGTCTGGGGATAAGCTTTAGGATGTTCTTGATTTTGCTTTGAGAGGGAACTGAAAAATAACGCATTCAAAACTGAATGTTTTGTTCCACAGTACTGCTGTTCCAGCAGTAGTGCTGTTTTGCCTTTGACATCAGTGTGACTAAGATTCATTTCAGAGATTTTAGCTACAAGCTCCTTTTTATAATCACGTTTGACCCGTGCAGCACAAGTGATAATATTTTGTGCTCTAGTTCTTTCTTCATGTCTGGTGTTTAGATTGAACTAGAATAGATCATTGTGAAATGTTGTCGGTTTTATTCTCACCCAGTGCAGCATCTGCTAACATCCCAAGCACTGCTGTCATGAGGAGACAAAGTCAGTCTCCTTACAAAGTCAGAGCTTAGGAAACTGAGGCGCAAAGATACTACTGAGCAAATGCACAATAAAACCATTTTCTTTTCATTTGAACTTGATTAGTTTCACCACATTATGCCTTTGTTTATTAGGTTGGATATATGTTATTATAATTGTTCAACCTGAGGAGAACACTTCTAGTTTACAGCAGGGAAAATAGAGTATTTCTGGTATCCTTTCGACAAAGAAATATCGTATGGGAACGAGGGATTTTCTGTTTCCATGCCATCCACTTTTGAGCATTTTATAATGTGAATACATCCCTGTGGTCCTATTTATTGGGCATATCCATTTCTCAGAACATTTAGCCATTTTTTTTTCTTTTTTTAAGCTAACTTATGGAATATTAAGGAACTGTATTTCTGCCAAATCTTTATTGGTCATTGATAGCTCCTTTTGCCTTTTTATTAACTGATGCTATAATAATTGATTTATATGTATTTGTAGGGCTGAGGGGAGCGCTATTAGACAGCTAAACAAAAAGTTACTTTACTTAAAGTTACTTTTATAACCACTTCATAGTTATGAAAAACACAGTTAGGAAATTATTATTTTTTGGGTCTGTCTAATATGAAACATGTTTTGTTAGTTGATTCACTGTGAATCATTTTGTCTGTCAGGGGTGTACAGTCTATTAATCTCAGTTCTCAAAGCATGCCTTCATTCAGAGAAGGTTCAGCAACATTAATGCTCTATTTGCTTTATCAGCATGTTTCCCTGTAGTGAACTTCTGTTTGTTGGGTTTGATATGTTGCAGTGCACAAATGTAATTTATATGCACCTGTAGAAAGTATTTCACGTGACCTTTGTTTCATTTTCAAATTGTGTCTTGGTTTCAGCAAGGGACTAACCCAATAGAAATCAAAGCTTCGTATCATCAAAGACGGTATCAAGTTATGTCCCTTAGGCAGGGGTCCGAGTTGTAGTGTGTTTATTGACCTGACTAGAATACTCTGGATTTCTGGTTTTGATTAGGTCAGCTGGTCAAATTTGTTGTGAATGCTTTACGTCTCATCCTTGAGTCTCTTATATGTGGGTGGACATGGGAAGGAACAGAGATCACTAAAATTTTCCACTTGCCTCCCTCTACTAGGCACTGCTGTCTGGGCTGGATTACTTCTCACTCTTCCTACGCTACTTTGTCCTTTCCATTCTCTCTACACCTAGTCCCTTGTACTTGGTGCAAAGGGAGTGCTCTTAATGTTGTTGCTTTTCTTTTTCATTCATAGATTGGCGCTTCCTCACCAGGTGTGGACACCAGGTTTTTGTTCTTTTTAATAGTATCTGTTTTTGAGAAGTACAGGTTGTTTTGCATACTTCTTTAGTATATTAGACATCTAAAAATTCTAGCAGCTTCTCTGGCTGAGTAAACTTGATAGATGCACTGTTAAGGTCTTCTGTTTTAAATAGTATATGTACCACTGCACTGGAAAAGATTTCTTCTGGAGCTGCTACAATCTACAGTGTATATAATCCATGGGAATTAATGTGGCATTTCCTTCATAATCCTATGAGTTTTCTGCCTTAAAAATATGTTTATGTTTTTCCTAAATGTTTGAGTAGAAAAGACCCTTTAAATACTGTGAAGATATCTAGAATTATTTTATCGTCATTGTGTGCTTTTGAACTTAATGTGTATATGTAGAACTATGTAGCTTGACATTTTTATTCTCCTTTAAAAAAAGGTCTATAGTGCTGTTTAGTAAGTAATATTAAACTTTCATGAGTTTGCCAGTGCTCAAAAATGTAGATAGCTGTCTGATGGGATTTTCAAATGTAGTTAAACCATTGCCTGGTTGCCCAGTAGTTGCTTTGGTGCTTTAAAATGTCCCTCTAGGCATGCCTGCTTGCATCTTTCAGTATCCCAGTACGTTTGCAAATCTGATTTAAAATGTTTAATTATTCCAAGAACAGATGTAAGTGCATGGGAAGTCAAATTCCTTTGAGAGGCAAAGCAGTAAATATATGGCAATATTAGTGAGCTAGTGCTGAGTTGTGTGTCACATAAGATGTATTTGGGAGTAATATCGGAACCTGTGAACCCACTTCATTCTGGAATTAATTTTAGGATTGCTCCGAGGGAAGAGCAGAGCAGATAGCGAAATTCTATTATATTTGCAAAATATGACAATTTAATTTTTGAAAACATTTCTGAAGAAACATAGGGTTAACTTTCCATTAGCTAACAAAATCTCATAAGTGTGGTGTGCACTTAGTTTTGTGAAACTTACTTTGTGTGTTTACTCTGCCTCACTTCTTGTTCTGGAATTCTTTTCCCTAGCATCAGCACAGCTGCATCATCCATTTCCACGGTCCTTTTAACCTACGCTTTTAATTAAAAAAAATTAAATCAGATGCTGTTTAAAGCTTCCCGTTTAGTTTTGGGAAAATAAAAGTTCACATCTAGCTTAGGCGTGTGTGAACAGCTGTTAAAAGCCACAAGCAAAACGATACTTGTAAAAGTGGTGGGGGGAATTTTAAGAGCAAGCTGCCAGTCTGACTGTACCTTTCAATAGCTCTTCACTTTCAGCCAAATGGTTTTAACAATAATTTTCTTTGAAAAAAAAAATCCAACCTGTGTTTTATAGAAGCAGCAGCCCAAGCAGTTAGGCCAGTGGTAATAGGAGGCAACTTGCCATTTCTCTTTAACTTTTTATGAAAATTTGCTTTGAATCTGGGGAAATTGCTCATTAGAGAGGTTGGAAGGGCTGATGTCCATCAGCGCCCACCCACTGTGTGGGTACATCTGTCTCCATCTGATTCTAATGAGGGGCCTTGTACACTGAAATTCCAGAGTTCCAAGTCTAGGCATAGGAGGGTAATACTTCACTTGCACTGTATTTTACAGGTATTATAGCCCTGTTCACGACCGCAGCATTTTAAAGTAATTATAGAATTTCTATTCTCAGTCTGAGTTACCAAATTTGGTTAATCTGCTGGATAGAAACATGCAAGGAACTTAATCAGATGCTGACTATTTAATAGAAAGAGGAAAGACTTAGAAAGTTCTTTATCCGGTCCACAACTTTCAGAGGCAAAAAATAAAATAGATTTCCTCCAAAAACGCTTTGGCTTTACTGGTGGTGAGGGGCTACAGTGTGAAATACCCTGTGACCTAATACATTTATATATGTATCTCTAGAATTAGTATGAGAAGTTCTCTCTGGGCCTGTGATAGTCTGTTCTATAAGTGAGGTGTATCCAGTGCAGCGCCTCCGAGACAGGCCTGCCCCGTCCCCCCACAGTGCAGCATGGCAGGGGGAGAATAAATTGGCTTAGCTCAAGCTTCCCATGTCTCTATGCACTGGTACTCGTGCAGAGCATGCTTCTGGCTGTGGAATCGTCTTCATGCAGTTTGTAAGCCTGACAGATTTTTGGCTGTGGAACCGGCCTGGGCTATGTGTGGAATATGGATGTGAAGCGTGAGTGTGACAGAACAAGCTGGTGGTAACTCATGCTGAGCCACCGAGGTGAGAGGTCCGCTGAGCCACACTTTCTAATTAAGTCTCTTGACTTTAACATGGGGCAGCAGAATGATAATAAATGCTTTTCAAATCTCTGCAAAGCTGCAGTTTTTTTATTGAGGTTATTGAGGTGTCTGTTTTCTTTTAATCTCAGCGGATTATGGCCTGTGCTAACTGGTGCTGTCAGTAAAATGGCTTGGTATGTGTTGCTTTGTTGTACTGGTAGCTGCTATGTTGGGGTTTCCACACTCATGCTATGCCTTCAGTATCACTTTTGTTCCCAAGAGTGTAGCCTGCAGTGTGCAGCCTAATGTTTTGTGTTTGAAGGCTCAGCATGGCTTTCGTTTGACATGGCTGTCTTTGCGGTATGCCAGTGCATTCTTTGCTTGAGCAGCTAGTGAAGAAGTATTGGGTAGCAGTGTTAACTCTATGAAATTATTTTGTCTTCACATCATTGTTAGCAAGCAAGAATCAAAAAGGTTGTTAATCATTTCCCACTTCTTGGCTGTCTCATTTTTGCATTGTTTAGTCAGAATTCCATAAAAACTTTCCACCATCTTTTCTGAAAGGGAAAGAAGAGATGAATACAACAAACAAAATGCCAGGTCAGTCATTTCTTCATTTGACAGTGAGTATCCCTCGTGCCGTATTGCAAAGCTCCTGTAGGACAGTCTATATTGGAATTAGAATTTTGTGTATACATTGCAGAATTATTCTCAAGAATTGGGAAAAGTTAAGATGATCCCAGCCTTCACAGTGCATATAGGAGAACAACAACAATCAGAGGAATGGAACAGCTTTTGTATGAAGAGAGATGAAATAGTTGGATTCCTTGTCATTAGAAGAAGAGACAAATACATGTATAAAACTGTGAATGATGTGGAGAAGAGACTAAAGAACAATTATTTAGCATCTTGTCATGAGATTTCCTTAGTTTTTGAAATTTTGTTAAACAGCAAGCCTTAAACAGATTAAATTGTTTTCTCACATGGTAAGTAATTAAACTGTGAAGGCCAAATCACTGGCTGTTGTAAAAGCCATGCACGTGGGTTCAGAAAGGGACTGCAAAGATTTGGGAAGGGTTGAACCACCAGTGGCTAGTAAATATTTCAGCTGTATTTGTAGCAGGTCAGAGATGTAGTATGAGGCTGATGGTGTGTATCAAGGAACAGTCACTGTATTAGCTTATTATTTGCTCATGTGGCTTTCTAAATATCTGTTACTGACTGCTCCATGAGGCAGGTTACTGACTGGGTAATACCAGACCTTCAAATATCAGATATAAAAAAAATCATGTATATATTCCTGACCTTGAGCAGTTACAACTCCTGCTCTCCAGCCCCTCCAGCCTTCCCCTGTACCTCCAAAATAACCAAAACAGCCAACAAAGCCAACCCACTCACTGTTTTGCCATTCAGTGCCTTACATTGTGTAGCTGAATTTATATATATTACTTTGTGGCTGGTTAGTGGGAACAATTGAGATAAGTGAATCTGGGTTCTGGCTGATGTTCAGTGGTCTTAATTGTTAAATACAACAGTTTTTGGATGAAATAATTAAGAAGTTTGTGGGCTAGAGAAAGGAACTGTATATTTCACTAGTGATTAATATTACGTCCTCAAGTTCTTTACGGTATCTGCTCTGAACACATTCAGCTGTGGTAGGTACTCAAACTCTTCTGAATACCCAGCTTCTTGTCTATAACGTGTTAAAAATGTTTGTTTCACTGAAAAGATCTAGAAACCTAATGTGTTGTTTAATACATTTTTATAAGTGTTTTTGATGGAAGTATGTTAAATTGTAGCCTAAATGGATGTCTAACCATTAGCTAAAGTCAAAGCGTCTTTGCCATCCTAATTCTGAAAATTTCAGCCATGGAAATTATGCCCTCTTAATATATTTTAAAAGAGGAGTGTATTAAGTGATAAAGAAAATAAGATATTATCAGGACTGTGCTAAAATTTTCATAGATAATATGTTAGGGTTGCATACCCCAAGATATTGTTAACTTCTTGACGCATTCTCCCTTTCCTTTTCAAACCTAGCAAAGGAAGTGTGGCTTATCATTGAGGGTTCCTACTTATAAAAAGTAGAGTGGGTTTGCTGAACTTTCCGAGGTTGTGACTGACCAAAATGATAAGGCAAAACACACTTACAGCATCTAAATTCCCCTGTAAGTCAGATGCAGCTGATTGCTTTTTTCTAACTTCAATAGAAATTGAATGAGGCAGAAACTCTTAAAATCCTCTTTGCTTTTAGAATGATTTAGGAAAAAAAAAGTTTTAAAAAGTTTCGAAATATAAGTCCCAGATGAACCTTAACTTGCCTGCTTAATATTTTCATATAAAAGTGATTCCTGACCAAAAAAAAAAAAAAGCGCATACGTGTGAAATTCAACTGGTCTCAGTGTCTCCACAACACTCAGACTCTGAGAAGGTGATTTCACAACTGATTTAACCCAGTTTTGCTTTTGTCAGCTGTAGGCATGGTAGTACTGCACAGAGAGTTCAGTTCATTGATCCAACCTAAACTGAACAGAACAAAGGGAGGCGCTCTTATTTGAATGAACTTATGGATTTATCTTGTGCTGTGGTGGTGCTGTCACATGAGAAGGTTTGGAAGTGCTTGGCCAGCAGCAGAGGGAAAGCCGGGACCATCCATTTGACTTGCAATTAGCTTAAACTGCTGAAGAAATGACCACTTTTCTAACCCTAATTTCAAGCTAGCATGAACAAGCTAGCTACTGAACATTTCTTGAAGTAGGTTTTTTTTTGTGGGAAACTAGCAGAGTCTGAGGGAATAGGATTGCTCTGCACAGCCAGGTGGCCGAGGTAGTTCGGAAAAAGAGTATAGAGGCTGCTTTGTTAAATCTATAACAATTAAATAATTTACAAAGTATTTTTCTTATGTCTTTGGATCCTGGATTATGTATTAATACATAATTACATAGCTTTTTAAGTCTTAGACAAAGTTTGGGTTTTTGTTCAGTCCCTTGTAACTAGCCTGATGAGTTGGTTCCCCTTGCTCATCTGGGACTGGTTAATACTGTAAAGTTGCAATATAAGTGTACTCTGTCTTAGTTTATCAACTAATTGATGTTTTTAGTTTGCTTAGAGAAATAGTAGATACAAATACGGCAGAAGATTTTTTACATTTTTTTCTTCAGTATCTGAATCAATTATAGTTTTCAGTTAAGTTAATGAATTTTTGGACCGAAGTGTTCATATCATGATAGAAATTTGTCAAGAAGAAACAAGCTATATGCCCATTCTACCTGGAGATGAGAACAGCTTTTCACATACCATCATGAATCCCTTACTAGTAGATGTATTGAATGAAATTATTATTGTTATTATTATTATTATTATTTGCCTGGGTGACTGCTTAGTATATTAAAATATGTGAGATAGCAAATGTGAAAGATTTGTACAGATCTATGTCTACTGCCTGATCCTATTGTTGAAATATAAATAGTCTGAATTCAGTTCTTTGTAGCCTTTGAATTGCCATAGATTGATTTAACAAATAGCTCATAAATTTACTATCAACGATCTGAATATGTTTGATATTATTTTCTCATTTTATAGTTAAAGTATATTATGTTTCTTTACTAAGCAGTTTTACTTTTTTCTTATAAAATCTTTCTTATAAAATTTTTCACTGCCGGTTGAAAACAGGTTGGCTTGTTAATAATTAGTTACAAAAGCTTCCAAATGGAAGAAAAACTGGGCTGCTGTCAAGGAGGATTTGATACACATGGAACAGTTAAGCAGTAATAAATTGCTTAGTAACTGAGTAATTTCACTCAGATATGTGCCAATCTTGCATCTACATTGGAAAAAGTTTGGAAGAAGAACTGAAGTGATGTTTTAAATTGCTTAATGCTGGAGTTTTATTATAATAACAATAATACTGACTTGGACTGATCTTTGAACATTAAAGGCTTGTTTTTATATCCTAGTGAATGATTTCATATTCATTTATAATTTTTGTTGTGGGAGAGCTCCCAGAGGGGTATGTAGGAGAAGCAGTAAGTGTCTCCAACCCATTATTACATCTTCTGGAAGCAACAATGGAATCAGGCATGGAAGGGCCCTGGAGGTGACCTGGGCTGGCTCTGTTAGGAGCAAGCAATTCAGAGTATTGGATGAAAGCACCACACTCAAGTTTTTTAACATGTCTGTTTGGCCTGAAATGAACAGAAATATACCTGGAGAAACAGTCTGTATAGATGGATGCAGCAGCGGCCATTAAGAATGCTGGAGTGGCTCCTGTGAGGAAGTGTTATTTATTAGGTCAATGCTTTTTATAGGAAGAAGTGTCTTATTAATGGTTCCTTTCCATGTCTTCATAAAATATATTACTCTGAGATTTGTTCCTACCCATTCTGTTAAGAAAACTGTTCCAGGAAGTGCTATGTAAGGATAAAGCGTTTACCTTGGTGTTGTAGTATGTCTGGACTTCCTATTTTTGGAAGAAATGACCTGTACAACTGTACCTTGCTTACAAGATGCTGTAGAATGCTTGAATATAGGCACAACTGCAAATGTGCCAAACACTTCAGTGTAATAAAAAACCAAACCAACCAACCAACCAACCAACCAAACAAAAAAAAAACAACACAAAGAACCATGTAATCACAAATTGCATCTAATCTCTTAATAAGGAGATACCTACTTTTAATAACATGAAAGATTTAATTTTCTGTATTCAGTAGTGAGACTGACTTTATTAACTTGCCTGCTCTTTTGAATGCTGACAGGAATTCAACCCATCAGAGTTCCTGAAGGCTCTATTTCCATGGTGGTTGGTTTTGTGATAAAGCTGGTTTACAGCTTGAAGTTAGCACTGGTACCCCACAGGAAATCAGATGGGTGACTTGATCTGGGTTAAACAGAAGATAGCAAAAAAGAAATGGCTATTTTTAACATGGATCAGCTCATTGAGCTTCATAAGCTCATACAAGCTGTGTGGCCTCGTAAGCTGGTGAGAAGAGAGTACGTGCATTGTGGCGTGAGGGTGGGAATGAACAACCAGGAGTGAGACAGGACAGTGATATTTGTTGAGCTTTGGTGCTGACGGTGGTTTGTCTTGAAACTGTGGCCAGAAACTCTTGTTGTTGCCTGTAGAAGACAGATGGGAGTGAGTGACTGCAGGTAGGATCTAAGAAACACAGAAGTCTTCAGAAAGATCCCAAGACCCTGAGCTGACAAAATTATAATGAAATTTATATTTGTTGGTTGTCAATCCACTAAATCTTTGTGAATTTCTGAATGATGAAATTATTTAGTAGCATTCTTAGCATTTAACTAAAGGTAATTATACCTTTTCCTGCTATTGATAAATTCAGCCATGAGGTAGTAGATACATCAAAATTAGTTAAAATATTTGAGAGATGAAGAGAAGCTGATCCATCTGTGGCTTGCAGATATATTGGACTAGCACCATCTTCTGAATGTTTGCTACATTACAACTTAATGTCTTCACTCAGGTATTAAAGACCACATTAAAAAAATCACTGAGCTTCGAATTTCAGTGATCATAGTACTGTAATACATTCCTTTTACACTCTATTGAGTTTATGAAATTGTTAAATTAAACCAAGATCAAGAACAACTCCACTTGAATTAATGAGAAATCCACATTTTTAAACACTTTGTTTTAATCTGTGTCCTAAAAAGCAGATCTAATATTACAAGGAGGGAAATTATTTTGTGAAGAAAGCTATTGAAATCTAGCAATTTGTCATTAGTAGTTCAACTCTATCGATATAAGCAGTTTCTAATGTTGTTTCAGTAATTCTGATTAAAAAAAGTTCATGCTGAATAAAAGCAGTTGTTCTTTTTCTGTCAGTAACTTTTGTTTCAGAGTGTTTGGTCAGTTATTAAAGTTCAGTGTGGGAAAATTGGAAAACTACTTCCAAAAATGTTAATGTGTAATCTAAAGAGCAGCATATGTTTTTGAAGTTAGTCTCATAGAAATTCATTTGCACAGAGGAGTTCATATGAACATTTAAAAATGCATATTGCAGTCATCAGTGTTAAAAATTTTCTTACAAGATTATGAACCAAGTATTCTGTACTTCTCATACGTTGTTCTGTGTTTCTGAGAGAAAATGTAGATTCTAAATGGCATAACTTTTTCTTTCAAAGTATTGCTGAAACACTGGCAATTAGAAAATGAAATACCATTTAAAGCTTTTTTTGAGTGTTTATACTTAGTTATGTCGTTATGAAGGATGCTGGATATAAAAAGTGAAATATTGCATTTATTATTTGTAGAAACTTTTAAGTATGTGAGAAGAAATGCTGCAGCTGGAGTTCTAGAAATACGAAATAATTACTACAGATTTTTGTGCTGTATTTCAGTAGAGCTTCAGTATTTAATTAACAGAATTGCCATGTCCCTGAGATGGTCACCCTAATGCTATTATGGTATTATATCTAATTCCACTAGCCTTTTCATTGTCTAGTGCCAGTGTGTTAGAGTTGGCCGGAGGGGACTGGAATTCCAGTTCCTGTATGATGTGTTGATGCTGGGCATCCTGGATTATGGCTTGCGTGAGTATAGGTTGATTTGTTTTGTTTTGCTTTCTCGGCGTTGTTCAGTAAATAAGTCTTTCCTGACTGTGTTTGTGTGCCATGCTGGCCATTGTGCCTGCCCAGTGATTTCTATGGTTGAATTAATATAGCAAGGAAAATCCAGGTGGAGGTGTTCTTCTGGTCTGGCCACTCTCATTTCTTTTTATCTCCAGGAAATAGCTATTTATAAAGATGTTTGAGTCCAAATTAGCAGCTTTAACTTAATAAGGAAGAAGAACTAATTGCTATCAAAGTTCTTGTTGGCTCAAGGATTAGGAGACCCAGCCACAAGCATTAGCGAAGATGAAAGATGATTTAGTGCATAAAACGGTAAAATTATGGTTCAGTGAAACTTCATGTGATCTTAGGCAAGGCTTCAAATTTATCTTTTCATCAGTGTTTCATTTTTCATTTGTAAAAATACGGATAGTCTTTGCCTAATTTACTTGGAAAAGAATTAGTCAGCAAATGATCTGTTAGTAATTGCAGAGCGCTTCTAAATGATGGTGATAAGGGCTGTGTAAGAATCTGACTGTCTAGATAAAAAACAACAGTGAACAAATGGTCTTTTTTCCTGGAGTAGTTTATAATCTTAGCACACATTTCATTGTGGAAAGTAAAAACTAATTAACCAAAGGTGTGAAAATAAAGAAGGTTAAAGCCCTGTGAGATGATGCTTTTGAGAGAGTGGCATCAATTTGCTCACACTAGGCTGTTCACTCTCCATAACGCTATCCAGAAAAAATGTTTCATGTTCTTTCATTCACACCCGCACTTGATGTCTTAAACTTACCCTAAGGGCCTGCTTGTTTAGCTATGTACACTGCAGACAGTAAACAGAGGTACACGGTAAGTTCATCTGGGCTGCCGTGTCTACACCCTTCGTGACCAGGTTAATGCACTTACTTGGTCATCTCTTTGTTATGTCGCAGTCTGCAATACAGATATATCTTCAGTGCACTTAGTCTCACTGGAGTTGCAGGACGGGGAGATGCATTTCATCCTCCTCTTGCTTTATGTGTCTTTATGTTACCCTTCTAAAAGAAAAATAAATAAATAGGAGAGTCGTTCCAGTATTATTTTAATCCCAAGCTAATACTACAAGGTAGCTCAATTGCTATATTTGTTTAATAATATCTCTTTTGAATACTTGCTTCCAAAAACATCTTCACTAGGGGTAGGGATAAGGAGTATAGGTGCCTAACAGTGGGCATTGGATTGTAACTATTAGTGTAATCATAGTCTGTTCAAATGATAAATGGCTGCAAAAATTTCTGCCAAGAATGTATTGAAAAATAAAAATGGGAATTGTCTAACTGAGAAAAAAAATATGTATTCTCTTTAACTGTCTCTTCAAGCTGTGTCAGCTGATCATCAGCTTAGTTTTGAAAAGAAACTTTGGTGTGTTTTTTTCCCCTTCACAATAAATTTTACTTTGGTATGAAAAGATGCCTGCTGTTTGTATTTGCAAAGGTTAACTTATCTTCTTAAAAATGACCTGTCAGCTACCAAACATTATACACGCTTGTTATTAGGTGAGAATCTTGTCCCACTGTGTCCTCCGTTGTCAGCTGCACTGGGTGTGCTGAGGTGGAAAGGCCTGCTTCTGGCTTTCTTTCTTGTTATTTCCTACATTAGAAAGAACTATTAGGACCAACCTGATTTTATTCATTTACCTTTATCACATAAGCTCATCACAAATTTTGTGTTTTTTTTTATATGTTGTTCTTTGAGAGGAAAGAGAATTCCACATAAGCTCTGTACAAATAAATGCAGAACCATAAGAGAGGTATGCCTGAAAGCAGGCAAACCTCACTTCATGGACAAGATGCCTTTCTGCTTTTAACTGAAGAGACCTGGGGATTGCACACCTTATATTTCCTGTATTAAGCATACATGTTTTTTATATTGTTTCTGTAGAAATTCATGTCTTGGATCAGAAAGAGCTCAGATCATAGATTTGACATTTATAAGGTTGACATACATGTTTGTTGATAATTCTGATTTTTTTTTAGAGGAGGAAGTGTTACAATGCTTTGTGTAAATCACAAGAGTTTTTAAGCTATCCATTTTTTTTCTTTCTGAAACCAGTGATTTCCTGTTGTAGCTGGAAATGTTAAGTATAGTTTTTTAAGTATTAAAGTACAGCACCAGCTATTATTATTCTGCCTTAGCAAGTCTTCTAATACAACATTTGATTTGTTACTACATCCTCATAGGGAAGCATCAGCAGCAGAGTGTACATGACAGTGAGAAAGTAAACACATGCTTGCAATCAAATTAATGTATTTCATCTGTCTTCAACTAATAACAATCTGTCATGCTATCTATCTGAGAAGGGGCATAAACAGTTTATTTTGTGTTTGGAATAACTTCCTGGAGGTAGTTAATGTGACACGTAGTTTGTCTGACATGAGTATAACCAGATCAACACTCTAGATGTTTTCTTGATAACCTAAAAAAATTACTGAGAAAATCTGTACTGGAACTATATTTATATTTCGTTGAGCTTCCTTAAATCAGACTAGAGGCATAGTTTTCAGGACTTCCATGAAGGAGTTTTCTTTTCTTGGCAGCTATACAATTTTAGTGTGAGAAAAAGATGGAAAGTATTAAAAAAAAAAAAAAAACCTACAAAATGTTGCAGTTTGCACTCTGGCATTTTGATTTTTGAAAATTAGCTGCTATATTAATTTAAAAGTACCAAATCAAAACTGATTTTTTAAAAAGCTAGGTAATGTACAAAGTCTGATAATACTGCAGACTCGTTGCAATTGATTATTATTTCTGCACGATTCTGGTTAGTCTTATAGTATTATGTCAGAGATTAATTAGTTATAATTAGTAATAATATCAGATAATTATTATAGCAGATAATTATTTACACAGAAAGAGCCTTTATGTCTAATTAGAAAATGAAAGTGCACTTGCTTGAAGTTCCAAGTAACCCATTCAAATTCTCTTGAAAAATTAGGGCTTAATTAAATAGCTGCATCTTTTAGTGAGAAGGTTACCGGCAAGCTGGGCAATAAAAAGCTGGGGAAGTTCTTTTTTTTGTTGTTGCTTTTTTTTTGCTATTTTCTTCGGAGCGACGGCAGGGCTGGAAGAAAAGCTGGGTGGTATCGTCTAGTGCAGACGAGGCCTGGAGGGCTCTTGGTGGCCGGCGCTGTGGGGCCGACCAGGCCGGGCCCTGCTGAGGGGTCTGCAGAGCCCACTGCCCTGCTCCCAGCATGTGTAGGGATTTCTGCTTTATTGAATAGTGCACATCTCGGAGAAAGCCCCTTTATGTTCCCTTTCTCAGGCACTTTTACTTAGGTAGAGGCGAAGCAGAGCCTTCATGCTCTGCCTCAGCCGTGCATGCTGCGTGAAGACAATACCGTGTAGCACTGCTGTCTGCACTGGGATGTCAGGGCTTCAGGTGCTCAGGCTAGGTTTGTTCTTAAGAAATCAGTCTGAAATTTTAACAGAAACAGGATGAAAAAAAATGTCATATACAGCCCCCCCCCCCCCTTTTTTTTACAACCCTGGAGTATTTTCAGAAGGGAAAATATGTACATAATTTTAAGCACATGTAAATCAAATTAATAAATTATTAAAGCATTTTACTTGTCATGTCTGTGTGGGCTAATCGTGATAGCTCATTATTTAAACATTATGTAATTGTATACCTTGTGTGAACAGCTGCAAATACTTTGCAGAAAGATTTATATTTCGTTTTTCACAGCACACTATAAAAGAATATATTTTTGTGCACTACCATAGATTAATATAGATGTTTACTCATAACTTTCAAACCACCCGTAATTATACTAAAATATAAAAGTTATGCATGATAATTATGGATCAAGATAGTTGTAAATTTATGTAAGTGTTAATACAAATTTTAATGGTAAATACTGTAATTATCAATGAATAAGTTCAGCTTAAACTGGAGAACCAGCCCTTTATAACAGATTCCCTCATAGGTATTACACTCGCAAGCTTTGAAAGTGAAAGACTGTCAGATTTGGGTGGAGAGGTGTCTTTTTTAACTGAAATACTCGGAACTCTAATGTTTCTTTTCATACACATGGTTTAGCAAGGTTAGTTATCACTGGTATTATCAACTGAAATGACTATATAGTGCCTTATAGTTTGCAAGTATAATCTCAGGGTCCAGGAGAAATGCCAACAAACTATTAAACGTTCAGACTTGCTTAACATGCATAATGCATGCCACTCAGCTGTTTATGGCACTCTGAACAAGTACTGTCACTATTTTTTTCAGCTGCCTGGAAGTACCTGTAGAAGTTATATGTTTGTGTTTCTTCCAGACTTACCTGAAAGAATGATTCTTGAAAAAAATGTGTGTTTTCTGACTTAAAGGAAGCTTCTAGTTTTACGTGGAGCTCTTCGTCAATGATGTTATGAAAGAAGACACTGGCAGTCCTCTGGGAAAGGGAGATAAATAGCAGAAGTAACAGCCTTTAGATTCTGCATAAATGATGTTCTAGTGTCTTTTTAAAATATGTGCAGTTATTTGCTTTGGTGACAATATTTAAATCAAAATAAACTATTATTATTTGTGTTTTGAAAGATGATGAAACCAGAACATTCATCATTTCACTGGTTAATGATGCATATTTTAAAATGTTTACTGGCTTCCTGTTTTTCCCAGTTGTATTACTCTGTAAATTGTTATACATATTTTATTAATACCATAATTTTAGACAATACAGCTCTGGGATTTGATATCACACTTTATTACTTGAAGCATTACTTTATTACTTCTGGTGAGCTAATTATGTTTGTGGTAGTTCATTTCAGTGAACTAAACTAGTATTTATACTGCTTGACTATTGGGTTTCCACGTATAAGGTGTATTGGATGGAAATCGTAGAACCACAGAATATCCTGAGCTGGAAGGGACCCACAAGGATGATCTCTTGCTCCTGCACAGTGGTGTGAAGTGGCTTGTTGCAAGCCTCTGTTATCTTAGAGTGGTCTATACGTATAATAAAAATAGCGTAACAGAAACACATTTGACGTTAATTTGTTTACCTTTAGTAGTTTCAGAGTCTCAAGTAAAAATAGCAGAATTAATCAAGACTGAATTGCTATTGAACGGCTATGTGTGGTGGAGATTGTAAGACACTCATTTGTGTGTTAGCTAGCACTTCCTAGTGTCTTTGTATTTCCTTGCTGCTAACCAATAAAATCAGTTGTCTGGGGCTTACTCCTAAATACTCGTGTGAAGTTATATAAGAATTTGTCTTACAGTAGGCCAACTTATATTGTCTCAAGTGTTTGCTCAGATTTTTTTCAAATGTTATATATTTCTAGCCTTGCAGACAATCATTTAAAATATACATCTACTCTGTTTCCTTTTCTGTTTTAAGTTAGCATTGTCTCTCAGCGATGTATATCAGCAATTTGAAGGATGATGAAAAAGTTGTTTACATGTCACCTGAAGATAGGATCTAATCAATTTTCTCCAGTTCTGACTTAAACCTACTCTTTTATTCTTATCTTCTTTGAATTGTCATTTACCTTTCCAAGAAGTGACAGTGATGATGTTTACATCATTTTCCTTATATTGATTCTGCAATTTTCTTCTTACCTGCTTTTCTTCAGGGATGTCTTGGAGGGAATATCTCTGGGACTTCTGTGGGAGATCCAGACCTCTCCCCTTGGTTCTCTTTTCTTTGTTCACTTCACTAGAACTCTGTTTGGTCTCACCTACAAATCAGAACTGAACTCTGCAGAGTTCATGAGAAGCAAGTCTTACAGCAAGTCTCATCCAATTCTGCAGCAGACTCTGATCTATTCTAGTTTCATCTGAGATCCACATGTATCTAGCTGAATTTATGAAGTTTCCAATCTACTTCCGTTGTGCCACGATCTTTATGGGATATCTGTGCATACTATATTTATAGATATGTTACTTAAGGAGCAGCAATTACCTGCAAGCTTTGCTTGAAGTGACTCTTCACACCAGACAATTTGAAGGTAAATGTTTAGTTTGATCCCTGAGAAACAAAAAGTTAGGTTCTTGACTAGGTAGAAACAGTTGCACAAGAGGAAAAATAAGACAATGGAGATAATTTTTGGAGCACATCTGGGAACAACGGTATTTCTGTAGTTGTCACACCGACTTTTAGTGTGTATTTCAAGAATAAAGAATGACCAAATGGCAGCAGCCTGTGTTGTTCTTAGAAGAGGACTTCAGTATGACTTTGGGGGCTGATGAGACCAAGACCAGGTTAGGTGAGGCCCTGAGCAAACTAATCTAGTGGGCAGCATCCCTGCCTATGGCAGGGGGGTTGGAACTACGTGATCTTCAAGGTCCCTCTTTCTGTCCTCATCTGGCCAGTCAGGGAAACGATACCGGGACCTTTCTCTCACTCCCGTTGGTTGTAATATTACTCTGCTTCTCCTGCTTTCAATTTTATTGTGGTCTATTACTCCGTTTGATTTAAAAGTACTCCACTTAATGCAAATGTGCTAAGTGGTCCCTTTACAGCTGAGGAATTAATAATATTCTTGTACTCCTATTAGCTTTTAACTATTGCTTTACTTTAAAACTTTAGAGTTTTAAAGATGATAGATAAAAGAAATATTCGTGTTATATTCTGCAAAATTTACCCATCTTTTTTAGCTTTTTATGGACAGAAACCATTATTTATTAATAACACAGTTCGTATGCAAGTGCTTTAACTACGGTACCTGTTTGTAACATGTATGTATTTTAGGATTGCAATGTTTGTGAACAGATAAATCTCTTTTCCCTTTTCAAACAAAATCCTTGTGTCTCCTTTTGATATCTCATTGTGGATTTCTAGCCATAAACTTAAATTCTACTTGGTAAAAATGGAGCTATTAATTTCCTCTTGCTATTGTCTTCTCCCTCGTTCAGTTCAGATGAGGAGGATGATTGAACCATCTGGCAAGTAAACTTTTCTCTTGGCCTTTTTCTAAATGTTTGTGTTCAATCCATGTCCAAATCTTGCACATTCTTTCTTCGTGACCTTCATTAGATACGGCCTATGACAACTATCACAGTTAAAACGTTCTTCTTTTGCATTGTAATTGCTGAAATTCCTTCATTTTGGCAAATGCAATGTTATCTAGTCATTTAGAATATTTTGCAAGATCATTTTCCTGGTTTGTAAAATCAAACAGTATTTATGTATATAATTCTCTTCTTTCTATCCAAAAGTTATTTGTCTTTGCCATTAAACTTTTCATGGCTTAAGTGCATCCTCGTTGTCATCCTTCATCCCAAAGATACCCGTTCCTGCTGTTAACTGGCTCATCATATCAGCCCATATTGGCCAGCTGTTTTTCTTTTTTTTCCTATGAATTTCCTACATTCCTTACAAACATCTATTCAGAAGATCGTTTTTCTTATCCAGATCCCTCCTACAGTCTTTTACTGTGATGTCTAAAAAAAAGAAGCTGGACAAGAGTTATCTCCTGGTAACCAGGAGTTCTGCCTGTTTAGCTGACCAACGTCAGATGTTCAAAAAATCAAAACAAAAGAAAAAAGAAAAGGACTGGAGGGTAATTATTCACTTCATTTTAGCTGATCTTCAGTGACTCTCTATGATTATGCCCTTAGCCTGTGGCAATGCAAAGTAATTTGAGTTAGCATAGTCGTCCTTCATTGACTGCAAACAGCAACTTTTTATAGTTAAATATTTATTAATGCTTGAAACCCTTTTCTTGTACTAAAACTGTGCCCTCTTTCATTGAGGGCTAATGTAACATGAATTGCCTTGCATTTACTGTGGGCTGAGAGTGTGCACATGGACAGTTACCTGGCAGTTATCTAGCATAACACTAACTGTACAGTTCACAGCAGACTGCCCATAATTCAGAAGGTATGAGCTGAAATACTCCTAAGTGGGGAGAGGGACTGAAAATTGCACGAAATTCAGAAATGCAATTTCACTTTGATTTTCACTTCCAGTCTGTTAGATTCTGGGATCATATGTGCTTTAATTTCTCTGCTATAGTAAAATATATGCTCCACTGACAATATATTATTTTTGATATTTGCTTGAATAGAAAATAGGAAGCATTTGGGGATATGATTTCCTAAATGGCAGAGGCATTTTCTTCTTGAAAATTCATTTACATTTCTGCATGCTCCTGTGTTCCTCTGGTCTGTATTCTTTCCTTCTTGGGGAAGAGATTGTAACTTGTAAGTCTGTAAGCACAAACTCACATAAGTATGCCATGGTATCATCAGATACCGTGTAAATATGATCAGTGGGTGTCTTTAAATTGTAATTGTGTGTGGGTTTTTGGAGTTGTGATATAGTTGAAGAAATACAATGATGTGAAATTTGGAGGTGGGGTTAAGGTTCTTCAAATGAAAATAAAGAAAATATTTATTGATTGATTTTTCCCAAAAGATTAATCTTACTGTTGTGCTTTCCAGGCTCCACTTAGCATAATATATAAAGAGTAAAATTAATAGTTAACAATGACATGGTTTAGACAGAATGCTGCGCTTTTTTTTTTTTGTTTTGTTTTCAAAAAGCGTTTCAACAGAGGCTCTCTCCTGGTAGTTATTTTTAAAGGAAAAAAGTTAAGTAGCTGTTACACAGACTGCATGAGTTTTTTTATCGACTTTGAGATTTAGCTTAATAAATGTATTTGTTCTTCCTATTTTTTGTGAAACTGTATAACCTACATTTAGTATTATGAAATACTGTACTACAAACGTTCGTGTTAATAGCTTAGTATTTTAGTCCTTCACAAATTAATGCCTGTGGTAACTGGGTGATTTTAGGCCTGTTCTTGTAAACAAGGCCTTACTGATGTGCAAGGAACAGTAATATGTGGCAAAAACTCCACATTAACCAAAGTAAGCAGTATAAATGGGGTATAGGAATCCCCTGTTAGACTAAAAATCTCCAAGAGAAAATCTCCAGAGCCTACAAATTAAAGACCTCCAATATCATTTTAAAATAAAGCCTTTTATGTAGTATGAGAGCATTTTTTCAGCTGATAATCAAATGACACTATTATGCAGGCTTACTAGATTTGCAAATTTACAAGTTTTTACAAGTCAGTTGGGTCCCTTCCTCAGGAAATCAGTTTAAGTTTTTTTTTCCTGTATTGACTCAAAGAGCCTGGTTGTCCTTAAATCCTTCTGAATATATTTGCCTTATAATTTGACGGCATTGAGTCAACACCCTTATAGGAACTGTAATGCAATAAAAAGAGAAACTGTTCAATATAGTTTCCAGTTACCTTAGGATCAGATTTGGAGAAACTGGAATGTACACAATAAAACCTGTGCGAGACTTGAGTTCCATGTTATGTTGTAAGCAACCAGGGCTTTTCAACAGAAAATACCATTTGAAAGCTTTACCCTGCTTCCAATGGTTATAAAATGATAAAAATGAAAATGTGTGAGACTCTTGAAATACGCATTTTACTATTCTTAATTTTTGGAACCATACCTTTGTGGTATTGAAAACTTCATGTACAAGTAAATAAGCACATCAATGTTTTTATTCAGGTCTTTTTTTATTATAGTGAATGTTTTTGCTCTACCGTTTTCTGCAATAAAATTCTTTACAACTCATTTACATTTTTTAACTTAGAAAAAATATGTAGATTCAGCTGTACTTTGTGAACTCTATTTTAGAAGAGTCTTTAGATTACAATGGATATCCAGCATACATCATGCGTGCAAATAGAATGCACACAATTTAATTCAGTCTTGTTTTTTTTTTTTCCATGTAGTTAGCAGGAAAGTTTTTACAAATTGCTTGTGTGAATCCAGAAATAAATTTGTCCTTTAGTTCAGATATGAATTTGTTGCATTTGATTGCACAATTTTAATTGTGGTTTCATTTTTATTTATTATTATTATTGTTTTCTGACATAAGATTATAAAAAGAAATGTGCTTTTGCATACATCTGCAAAGAAAAAGGTTACATTTGATGTATTTCCAATGAATATATTTTCTAAGACAGGTAACTAAATAAATGGTCTCTACTATAGTAATTTATCTTTTTTTGCACTTGCTTTTAGTTGATTTGGAGCATATGCGCACAGTGAAAGTTGACAAGCACCAACGATTTTGTCAAGAAAACAATTTCAGTAGCCATTTCGTGTCGGCCAAGACAGGAGATTCTGTAAGTATGAAAAATAAAGTCCTTGTAGATTTTTATTTTTATTTTTTAGAAAGCTGTTATTCTGAAATATGATGTAGCAGTTTTTATTATACTTCACATATCGAACACTGAAGAACTCTGGCTACTGCAGGTCCTTTTTGCCAGCCTGCTTGCATGAAAATAGATCTTTTTATGAGTGTGTATGTTCTTTACAGTGGCTTCTCATCTGATTTGTGGTTTGAGGTATAGATCTTAATATGGAAATGCTCTGGCTTATACGTCAGAATGAGAAATGAGACCTGCTGGATCTCTGCTGTCAGCCTTTAGCTAAACATATACCTTAGTTCCAGGTGAAGTTCCATCTCTAGAGCATCAGTACAGAAACTTTTAATAGTCAATAAAATCACAGGATCCTGTTATGATCACAGTTTTTAATATGGGTCCTGAGCCAGGAGTCATTCTGTCTGTGGGTCCATTGAAATTTGAACATTCTGGTATTTGTAATGCTTTGCAGAGCACATTTTTGAACAATCATTTGACTCTGACCTAACTGGCATATTTGTTTTAGTTGGAAGTGTATGGAAGAAAAGGTTCTCTTTCAGTTGACTGTATCAGTCAGATTAAATCATGTTGTATTGTTTTGCTTGATTTCTGTCATATGCCCAATGACATTGTCATTCCCATGAAAAAAAAAAATCTGTGTCTGTCTCAGTAATGTTATTTATAACAACATAATTTGCTTTATTTTAATGCTATTGAACGGTAAGACCATGTTCAATTATATGGAAGTACAGTTCTGTAACACGTGTGGACTCACTGATTGTCTTAAGATCTTTGATGAAAGATCATTTACTTCTACAATGGATTGCCAAATTTTATTAGTTAATTATTGTGTTATACTGCTGATACAAGTGCAGTGAATCCTGATTCTCCTTACAATTTGTGTTAAATCTTTGGCATAATTTTTTGTTTAAATGTGAAAATGGCTTTTTATTCTAGAAGAAGAAGAAAAATTTTATAATACTTTACGCAGTGAAGCTTGCATATGTTAAAATCTATTTATTTCTCAAGGAGACAACAGTTTGGTGGGAGCTGGTAGTAGGAAAACCAGCATTTTTTATAAGATTGATATAGTTAACATTATAAATTATGAAGGAATCTTTATTATGTCATTTTAATTGATTCATGAATTGCAGCAGCATCCCACTATATATACTGATTATACTTTATAACTTGCTGTTTAAAAACAAAAGTAAATCTGAATATACCTAGAAAACATTAACCAGAAGTTTCTGTTTAAATGGCTACTAACAAAAGAAGCTATGAGCTATAGTTTACAGTAGTTCATTTTGAGTTTTGGTATAGATTTGAATTAACTCTACCTACCTACTACTGCACACTGGCTTTTCAAAATCTTCGTAGTTAATATATTTGGGTAGTTGTGTGGAAAAGACAGGGTGATTTGCCAGTGATTTGAGACGAGGCCATCAGTTAAGGTAGATGAAGTGATTTGTTTGGTTTACCTCAGATCTTTCCAACAAACTCATTTGCAGAAGATAATTTTATATATTTAGAAAAACCCAAATGTCTCCTCAGAGGAGAATTGATCTTCATGAAAGACTTGCTGCAGCTTAACCATCTCACTGTCCATCAAACTGCCTACCTAAAGGGCTGAGCTCACACCTCATGTTTTTGTGAACAAAACATCCTCGTGGTAGGTGATCTAGTTTAGTACACCTGAGAGCCTGGTGCGGGTTAAAGTAGGTCTCTGGAGAAGGTCTGCCTGCTTCAGGTTGCCTTCCTTGCTGTGTGGATGCTAGTAAAATAGACCAATATTAGACCAAGGAGGGCAGAGAAAGAAAAATGATTTTTGGAAGCTACTTTGGCTTGTTGGTTGTGCCACATATGTGCTACCAATTTCCATCTGAGCTGTAAGAAAAGACTGCATGAATGGTATTTTTATTTGACTTTTAATTGAAAAGGAGTATAAGCACTTACACAGGCCTTACCTTTTGGGGGTGGTGTCTGTACGATGAAAAGCAAGGTATGCTGGTGGGTTAGATTGTGTGCACCATGGCACAGCCACGTAGGTAGTAGCTTGACAATGCAGTGAGTTCAGCAGCAGTACAATCGTAAGCTGTTCCTGTTTAATATCTGTTGTGTTCTTTAATGTGATTTAAAATGCAGCTGCCTAAACAGTAAGATTGGTGGACTGTATTGAGATGAAGTAAAGGAGTTATTTAAGATATCCTTGCCTCCCAATGTTATCTGTCAAACCATGTTTGAAGTCTAACTCTGCTAGGCTGCTTCATGCCACACAACATTTTGCTTATTTCCTAAATACTTCTGTTCAGTATAACACATTTAATGTTTTGTAAGGCTCTTGAACAAATGTATCATTGCTTGGCTTTCGTGTTCATAATGTTTTTAAAACGTGTGCAGCAGAGATTTTGGTGATATTGATGCACAGTTCTGTTGTTCTTAATTTCAGAAATCTACATCTCTGTTGCACAATACACCGGTAAAATATTTTTGTGCTAAACATTAGTGAATACCCTTATTCATATTTTATAGCACTGAGAGTGGTATTTGAGAGGTGGGTTGTGTAAAAGCTTGTTTAAACTTAGGTCTCTGGAGGCAGAGTAGAAGTGTTGCCTAACAATCTAGCATACTGTTCATTCCTCATACCATTGTTGAATTATTTTCTCCAATTTTTAAACAAAATTGAAAGTACCAGATGAGGTTATTTTCAGATCTGCTTTGCACAGGTCATAATTTTGTATATCTCATTGTTTACAGTTCAAGAATGGTTTGATATATTTGAAAGAACTTTGAGGATGTCTGTTTTTAATCATTTAAATGCGATTTAATTTTTTTTTTCCCGTAGGTCTTCCTGTGTTTTCAGAGAATTGCTGCTGACATCCTTGGCATCAAATTAAACAAAGCAGAAATGGAACAATCACAGGTGATTTCCACAAATACATGTTTTTCCTTAATATTTTGCTTAGTATTTAGAAAAAAAAAAAACAAAACACAAATCACATTGCAAATTATTAACTGTCCTATAAAGCAAACTACAGCCATTGTTTTAGAGACAATTATTTACTTTTACAACAGCCTTTTAAAAACATTATCATTCTTTATTTATCCATCATGATAAACTTGCTGAAGTAAGAAAATGTATGTTCAAAAAATAATAATAATAAAAAAGTTCTAGATCTGTTTGTTTAAAAATAGTACATAAAAGTTTCTTAGAAATTAAAATGTCTCTACATGTTTGCATATACAGGTAGCATGGAAGATACTCTTCTATATACATGAATTACTGTACACTGATGTCAGATACAGTTTTTATGACAACCCTTTTCCTTTTTAATTCCTTTACATATTAAATTTCATTTTAGAATACTACAAGCTTAAATGATAGAAGGCATAAATTGTGAATGGAAATCTTCTAAATCAATGTTCAGTGTAGAAATACAGGAAAAAAATATTATTTGTCAATCAGAGTCAGGAATTAACTATGTCAAATCCTTTGGTTGGTTAATCTCAGATTTTAGTCTTCATTGTGTGCCTATATAATACAGGATAAGGACACTTTCCTCAGTAGTGACTGCTTGCCTCAGGGAAAGAATGTTGATTTTTGTAAGAGCACTATTTCCCATTTTATTTCTGATCTGCAGATGAGAAATGAATCCTGTTCTGCTTCAGTATACCCATTCTCAACAGCATACATACCTGTGGAATCACGTTTGGATAGCTATTGTGGCTCCCTGCCATATGAAATTATTTTTCTCACCATACCAGTCCCAAATAATCTCCCCCTAAGGGAGTTGTGTAGTTTTCTTCCCTTGGACTTTGTGTTTTGTTCGTTGCAGTGAGTTGGGGATTTTCTACCATCTCCTCTGCTGTATGGAAGGGCTGAGAGAGAGGACAGTGCTTCCCAAAAATAGGTGGGAAGGTCGTTAAAAAGGATGCCCTTCATTCTCTTATATTGGTTAGTAGTGAGTGAGGGATGTGAATGCAGTGGTTTTACTGTGCACACATGTCAAAACCCTGTTGCATGTCCTGCTTTGAACTGTAACAGCTTTTTTCTTTAAAGAGTATTTCATGTAATTGTTGCATGCAAAATAGCTCTAATGAGGGCAGTTTTATAACCTTTTAATTTAGTGGGGAAAAGATGTTTTCAGTATTTTTTTTTTAATTTGAACTCTAATTTGATTAGCTGCATTTAATAGAGTTTAAGCCATTTATTTAATATCAGGGAGTGTTCAAAAATGTGTTAATTGTTCAAATAAGCAAGCAAGCAAGACATTTTCCACTATAACTCCTTTTTCCTTACCACCTCCCTCTTCCTAGTTCCTGCCTCTAAAAATAACTTTGCTGCCAGGAAGATTCTATGTGCATAGGTTTAAACCAAAAGGGTTTTACATAAAACCAGTTTCAGAAACCTCAGAAACAAAGACTATACTACTGAGGCAACCTTTACTATATAAGGACATTTAAGATTACAATACACTTATTTTAAATTTATTTATTAAACTAAAAGGTGGCTGAGCTGCTGGCATAGTATCCTGGAATTGCTACTTGCTGTTAATATTAAAAAAGTACTCCAAAAAAAAGTCAAGTTTACTTAACAAACAAACAAAAAACAGCACAAAACACTTCTTGTGTATACAGGTTGGTCTCCTGCTTTTTGAAATATACAATAAATATGTAATTTCTGAAAGTGTTTCACCATGACAGTGTTTACAATCATTGTGGAAGTGGTCAAGAAAACTGTATTGCAAACAGTAAAATGGCAAAATATACTTAGAGTGCACATCTAACAAGTAAAGCAAAAAAGCTTCAAAAATGTATGATTTATAAGTAGAGAAATATGGAGTGTGTCTTTTCAATATTCTTTTACTACTAAGTCACCATCTTTCTATTGTTCTGAACCCTATAATGGTTACTACATAAATAATGTATCACATAAATAGTTCTTTAATTTTTCTTTGGCTGTTTAGCTTGCATTGGAACAGTAGACTCAGATCTCTTGTGCTGACTGCTGTTGTGTCCTCATAACTCAGGTGTAAACTTGTAGATAGGTATGAAAATGCCTTCAATTATAAAGAGAAGGTGAGGTACGAGGTTATACAGAATATTGTAGCTTTCTAGAGAAAGTGTCTGTTTATAGGTTCTTTTTAAGGTAACTGATACTGGCTTCTTCCTACCTTAGTATAATAATCACAATTTTTAATTATGTTGACCAGATCAATGGAATATGCAATATGAGGGTAGGACAAAGTTGATATTAAGCAATTTACAGTAGCAATAGCCTCTAAATAATGTTCATAATATAAATACTCACTGTGGCCCACACGTTACTGTTAATGTGAATCCAAGCTGTCAGAATTAAAAAGTAAATAAATCCGAACATAAACAGCAAAACCACCAACAGAAAAAGAAACAAAGCCTGTAAATGGAAGTGGATAGAAAAGAAACTTTATTGTCTCATCATTCAGGTACAGCAGAAGTCACTGTATGGTGATATGCTGCATGTAGCTGAAGGGTGTAAAGAAACAGTCTGGCTTTGAAAGCTTCTTCTAATCAACCATAGTATCAATATATTCTAAATAAGCAATAATTTGTTGTCAACGGTATAATGTTTGCTTGAGAGTGCTATTTTGAGTGGGCAGTAGGAATTGTCCATAATTAAGTCAATGAGAAACCAATGATAATTGTATTTGAGAGTTCATCTGTTAGCTTTATCTTAAGGTTCATTGTTGTATGGAACCAAATACTCTGGTCACTTCCTAAGAAAGGAAAGGAAAAGTCTGCTTAAAATTGGGGAAGGAAAACGTTAACCTTCACAGCTTCAGAGAGAGAAATAGAAGGATGATTCTTGAGAGAAATTTATTAGTCTGCAGTGGAAAAGCCTAACTGAAGTAATGTGTAGATGCTGTTGTCCAAAAGCATGGAGCTGGTCTTTTGGCTGGGAGGAGGTGATGTTAAATGATATTACCATTACTTGGGTACTGGTTTACTACAAATGTTTCTGTATGATAGGTACAGATTCTATAGTGTGCGTGTGTAAGGGGGGATGTTTGTTTTTAAATTTCTCTCAAGCGGGCGTTAGGCTTCCTTAAATTGTAGAATGGCTATATGGTCATGCTCCTAAAAATTTCTGGGAGTTTAATATTCTACCTATTGTACTATAAAAGTACATAGATGGGTAGATGCTATAAAGGAACAAAACAAAACACAAAAATAAGTGTGACTTATCGTTATCTCAGTAAATACATGAGTAATGAATTGGATTTCATCTTTGATCAAAGAGTAGAACACATTTTAGTTTTACAAAAGTGCACTGTTTACTACCTGGATTATATCTTTGAATTTTCAGTATTTTGTGTAATGTGAGGTTTCTTCATTTTGAAAAATAAGAAGGTGTCTGCTTGAGTATGTTTGTCAGAGAAATTCAGCCTAGGAGGTGACAAAGTATAAAATGAAACACTGAATTTGAGTAAAACACGAACAGTGGAATGCTATATGCTAGTTACAATCTGTTATGTATTTATTCATTATTACTGATTGTCTAATATTGAGAGTATTCTTTAAAAATTATTTCTAGCACTTGTGATTCTATGGCTGAAGATGCTGTTTCCTTTGTTTAGAAACCAAATCTAATTGTCGCAGTCAATAAGAGGACCCTAGAAGTGAGTCACTTGGTTAGAAATAATAGGCATCCTAAACACGTTATTGAAACTGGTGTGAATCTGGGGGGGTTGACTCATGTCTTCTGAGCTTTGATAACTCGCAGAACTGCAGAAATTCTTGTGGAAAGTGGATGGGGTTCTTGGTCCTCTTCAAATTAACTGCTAAACCGTTAATTAAGTGCAAGAACAAACCCTAGCAATTGAACTATTTACTATGCATTGTTATAGAAAATGGCTGCAGCAGTTTAACATGTAAATGTGACCAAAGCTATTTGTTACTGCCCTTTTGCTGGAATTTATCGCTCCCACAGCAGAATCACAAAATGGAAGGCGATCATGTGCCTTGGCCACATCAGGGTGAAGTTCAGCAGCTTAGCTTAAACTGCTGATGAAAGTTATTTTTAAGTGAAGTTGCCAGACTTTGTGCTGAAGCGGATGAGGTGCAAGTACACGTTACATTCCACCAGCTCTCCTTTGGCAGCAGTGATCTCCAGCAGAGGACTAGAACAGACATTTGGGGGTGGTAAGTTTTTAAGCTATCTCAGCTAGAGCTACTAAATCTTGTCTGTTCACATGCTGAGATGACTGTTAATCAAACCTTTATTTGGTCAAAACTGTGGTGAAACAAAGGAATAGATTACTGTTTGTGTGTGACTGGAACGTGTTTTTGAAATGGAACAGTTCCAAAGTAAGAAAATTGCAGATTCTGACTTATTTTCAGTCCTCAAATTCCTCTCTTTTAAATCACAAGGGTCTGATGAAATTTGAGGAAATAGCTCCTTTACTAATCAAATGTTTTTCTTTCTATATTTTTTACTTTCAACCATAGTATAAAGACTGTATGGGGTACAGCTTTGTTCCTTGGCATTGGCAAGAGGTAGCATTTTTGTAAGTGATGTGTAGTTTTCTCTTTAACTACATGCCAGTTCAGCAAATGAGGGTGTGCGTGTGCCAGCTTTGTACAATAAAACGTTTGGCAGATAAGTCAGATTGGGAATTCAGAGCACCTGCACCAAGTAAGTTTCTTTCTCATTACTGGCAGTGGTTTGAACCTTGGCAATGATATGGTTTCTATAGATATGGATACAAAGAGGTTTTTAATTACTGTGGAGTTAATAAAATAAATGCTTCAGTGTTGTTTTTTTTTTTTTTTTAAACACTTATTTAGGTGAAATTCCTTGAGAAAATCCACGTCATTTATGTTAGTCAGCTTCTTGCTACAATGTGCCTAAACAGGGGTCACTAACCTAGCTCTGTTTACACGATGGGATTTAGACCAATGTTTTGAGGAACAATTAATTGCCTACTGATTGCAAGATTTTTTTCTCAGCTCCAGTCAAAAGATTGGTATGAAGAAACTAGGTCCTGTGAGGTCAGATAACACTGTTTAACGCTAAAACTCCTACTACTGCCTTACATGGGATTTGGCAACCTTTCCCTTGATAACATCAGGCCAGGAGTCTAGTAAATCATGAGCGTTGTCTACTAGATAAGATAATACCAATGTGATCAATTAAACTCAAGAAGAGTACATCAGCAGCTAATAAATCCAGATCCTTTACCAGGCTATCTAATTACTATTACTTGTTTGACATACAGGTTTTATGTACAGTGGTAATCTTTAACATGTACTGCTTATATGTTCATATAATCCATTTTATGTATTGTTTCCTTCAAAATAATAACATAATTTCATTTATCCTAACCTTGAAAACATGTTATGTAAAAATCAAAGTATTTTAAGAAAAAAGCATTAAATTGGTTTAGCATATCTTTCATAGCAGACCACCTCTGTAGGTTTTTTGCTCAAGTTATAGTATGAGCTTTTCTCCCCTTTGTATAAACACTGTGTTAATAAAAAGCTCTTAACAGTTTTGTTTGCCTTTAAGGGGAAAAATGACTTTTTTATGTTTTTGAATGAAGTAAAAATCAAAGCTTCCAGCACTTTGATGTGAGGTTTTTAATTTGTCACTGTTTTTTGATTAATATTTGGTTATAATGTAATAGCTATGTAATGGAAAAATTCATGCATACCTCTAGTAGACTTGTTACAGTTGCTGATAGGAAGCTGACTACTGTAAAAAATTTATGTACCTTATGCTTAAAAGAAGAGGCCATTGTCATCTTTCCTTCCACTGTATTGCTTTGCCTTTTATTCTGTCCCTTCCCCTCCTTTAACACTTTTTGTTGATTGCATGTGTGAATATTTCACTTTGGTGCTTTGAAAGTTGCATGTCCTTGAAGAAGCTTGAGAACCAGCTCAGATGCTGTTAGTGATGCCTTCAGCTAAACACGTTGCTCTTGTTCAGCATTTGACCTGAAAATAAATGCATTTTGTTTTTGCTTCTGCATTGTCATTTTATGTCATTCATTCTTTCTCTCCAGCTACTGATCAGTCTTTCCATTTTTTTCCTTCTCTTATCTTTTTGCCTTCTTCTCCTTCACCTCTATCCATTGTGTTGATACATGATTAACAACAGCATGTTGTCAGGGCAGAACTAGTGAAATATCCTGAAGAAGATAACCAACATCACAACACTTCCAACTGCCAGAGCAAAGTCTGCTCAATGCAGTAGTTCAGGTATTGATGTAAAACTTGTTTGTTTCAAGCTGCTTTGCTTTTACATGAAGTAAGATTTACAGTAAGTTCTATTAGAAAAACATATATCTGTAAGCAGTAATAATAATAGTGTATTAATTTGAAACAGTATGCAATTATGTGGTATTTCTAATAACTGGTTAGTTCATAGAAAATCTGTAATAATTCACAATAGTATTAGGAAGGGCTTTCAGTGCTGTATGTTCAAAATGTTACACTGCTGCCTCAAATGGAAATGGACACAAAATTGGAATCTCGTTTCTCTCTCCTCAAGCAGGAGAGACCAACAGTCCTGTCAAATGCTTTGTAAATAGAATGGGTAACATCTGTTGGATTTATAATCGAAAATAAATATTTATAGTATGCAGAAGTTCTTTTTATGTTAATCTTTAGTCTACATGCCTGTTGAAGCTTTTTTTTTGAAGTATGGTTGTACGTGAAATTTGCATTGCATTCTGTTAGTATTCTGTTAGTGCTTATAGCAAAGAGTGAAAGACAAACTTGCCTACAATTTCCAGTTATCATTAAGGGAGTTATTCTTAAAGAATGCATACTATAGTCTTTGTAAACTTCTATTATTTACATACAAAACAATTCTCATGGAAGAATAACTGTATTCATTGCTTTTGCAAAGGAGTTCTGTTTTGTATTAGTCCTGTAAAATTGTTATGAAAACCAACCTTCCTTCTGCTTAGTATGAATAGACTGGTATTTAGACTGAGACCTGGTACCTGATAAGACTTTCTATAAGGTACTGAAGAGAACTGAACTGTGACTGTTTTGCCTAATTGCTTTTTTTTCTCTTATGTTTCGTAGTAAAATATCTCTTGAATGCTTTGCCAGCATCAATATTGTATTTTGTTTCTGATTATTGCTGTGTTTTCTTTTATGACAGAGGGTGGTGAAGGCAGATATTGTCAACTACAGTCAGGAGCCTGTGACAAGAACCGTTAATCCTCCTAGAAGCTCAATGTGTGCAGTTCAATGACCATATTATTTTCCTTTTGTTTGATACCTTTGACTGTCCTCCTACCTTGACACAGGCTCTGGGATTGCCAGGAACTTTTAACAGTGACCATCGCTACAGTGCAGTTCAAAAACATGTTGTACCATTGTACATTGAGAAGCAGCAGGCATTTTTTTGACCGGCTGAAATGAAATGTTAGACCACACACTTTGAAAAATTGAGATCTATATTCTTTTAAATTATATTTCAATAAAACAGTATAACTGTGTTTATAGGTTTTCTCCTACCTGTTTGACTCATACTGGAATACAAATGGATGAAGAAGTCCTGCATTTGAAATAGTTTTAAAAGCATCGCTACGGAAGGGTATTTTGCCAAAGTGGTTTTTTTTTTTTTTTTTTTTTTTTTTGCTTCTGTGATCTAAACTAACATTCAGCAAACTGTTACTTGGGAAAGCTACTGCTGGAATAATTTTAGACACTAATATATTTTATCAGGATTATTTGGAAAATACTCCATAAATATATCTACATAGTGCGAAATGTATAAATTGTATCCAGGAAGAAGCAGTGCTTGAAATAAAGCTGTAATATAAAAATAGTTACTTTTCTGAAGTCTCAAGTTGTCTTCATGGATGCTCTGGAAAATGCTAATGTTTTGTGTATTTTTATTACCACATCAGCATTACTTCTTGCAGCAGCAGATAGGCTCATATGTCTTCATGAATATGGATGAACCTCAGTAGGCAGTTTGGGCTGTAAATGTTGAGTGATATATTCAGCATGCATTAGAAACTGTTGATAGATCAATTAGGATCAGTCATTTTTAATAACTAACTGAATGACTTACTTTTGGACTGGTACTCTTTTCTTTCTAGTTCAGAGTAAAAAACAAATAAAAGCTGGCTCCTCCGTGATCATCACATTTCTACTCTGTTCTTTTTCTATCAGTCTCTTTTAGACATGCAGTTCTCTCCTGCCACATCTAAATATAAAGGTAAGGTGAGAAAAAAAAAATCAAGCCAACCTAATTCCAAGCTAGAAAGCTTTTCCTGCTTTAACTCTAGAATGTGTTTTCTTACAAAGTATGACAACACATTATGAGATTTAGAAAATTAATGAGGTTGAGCAAAGGAAACTTGTATATTGCAAGTGGAAAAAATGAAAAGGTCCTTCAAGAAAATATTCTTGTTGAGCTGTTCAAGAAAGGGACTAATAGTTGGAACAAATATGTTAAAAAAATTACAAATGGCAAGAATACACTATTTGTTATCATTTTGGTATACTCAAAGTTAATTGAAAAGCTCAATCCATTTTTAAACTGTTCAGTATACAGCTTGATGCGTAGCTCTATAACTTCATGATAATGACTTTGTGTTGTGATATTTTAGCATTCAAATGCGGGAAGTTTTCTGAAACAATCTGTGTTACTGGGAAATTGTACACTAGAGGTAGGTGTGAATTTTCAATAGATTATTCATTTCCGGATTACAGTCTGTGTTGTTGCTTCTGTCCCATGGAGCTCATGTCCCACTGTATAGCATTTACCTTACAGTTAAATGAAACTGAAAGGTGAACTATTTTCCACTTGCCACCAGATGAGAACATCTGCCTCAAACATTTATTCTGAAGTAGCCAATGAGTTTACAAGTTTATGTTCTCCAAAGCATGTGGTAAGTTTTTTTTGAACCCTCGGATTTTTTTTGTGTTTGTGTCCTGAAGACTGCCCATATGCTCAGATATTCATGAGAACCTCTCTGAGATCTCCCTGGATCTTTCTCTGGCACGTGAGTCAACTTCATAGTCCTGCTTCCCAAGTAATGTGTAATATGGTCTTAAAATGTGAGTATTTTTGGCATTTCAAGAACTTTTCCCCACATTTTATAGTAAGCTAAAATCAAGGACTTTTAATAAAGCTATGTTAAAAATGGTAGAAATAAGATGCCTATCAGTTTGTATTGAAAGCCTGTCAAAGATGTTCAAGTACTTAACTGGCAATTGTCTTACACTCTGTTCACTCTGTTGGTGTTGATGTTAAGGAGGTTCTGTGTGCAGGACCAAGACAAGCAAATGCTATGAAAGTTGTTTGCTCCCTGTATGCTTTTGGCATGCAGGTTCAGATGATGGGAGGATTCATAGTCATACAGGTCTGCTGAGGCTTTTTAGCAATGTAAACTGAGGCATCCAACTCTGAGGTGCAGAAAGTCAACATGACAAGCCCTCAGCAAGTTTGATTAAATTAAAAAAAAAAAAGTTTGTTTCTCTTAAAACGTTTTTATCTCCCTTTTTCCTTTTTCACAAGAGAATATTTTTTCATAACTGGTTAAGCAAAGCCCCTTATTACCTGAATAATCAAAAACTTCTGCTTTTACGTTTAGGGTAACCCTGCACTGTGAAAGCTATGACATTTCCTAGTCTAGGCTATTTTACAGATGGATTTTATTTCTGTCCCTTTGTGATCTTTTATTCTCAACGTGTGTTTTTGTAGCAGTCTTTGACTTTTACTTCCTTTTGTGTTTTTTTCCCATTGATCTCTTCACCATTTTTTATGTTTCAGTCCTACCTCCTCTGAATGTATTTTGTTTACATTTGCAAGCCATTCTCATTCTTCCTCCCTAACATGCATGTGTATTATTTACGCTAACCATGAATCTCTTGTCTTCTATGCCCCCAGCCCCTCCTCGTGCTGCCCCTCTTAACCTCCTCAAAATTTCTGTGTTGTATACTCACTTCCACTCTCCCTGCCTTTCCCTACCTTAGCCACCCCATTTAGATCCATTACCTGTCCACATTTTAATCCTTACAAATGAGCTTTGCTCTTTTTTGCTCAGCCCTGGGGACCCCACCCTGAGCCTTCGGATTCCAGCTGCAGCCTAAATCCTTGGCGGTGGTAGCTGCCTTTGAAGTATCGCAGCAGCTGTTGCTGGAGATTCACGGGTGCCTTTGCCATCTGTATGGCCTATGCTCCACCAAGCTGAGCAGAGAGGTCAGAGATAATTCTGGAGGATTAAGCAACGTGGAGAGAGGGAGTAGCCTGTTCTGCAGACAAAGCAAGGGCTATCTGGAGGCTGAATGATAGGGAGGAACCAGCTGAGTTGGAGAGGTGTGTAGTGGGGAAGCAGGCGAGCCAGCACCTTGTATCGTCTCCTTCTGCAGGTGATGTTGCAGATCCCCGGGGTGCACACGCAGCTGAATTTAAGCGTGTACCACATCAATGAACTTAAAAGTTTCTTGCAAGGTGAGAATGGGTTGAGAGCAATTCAACAAACAGTAATGAGGTTAAATAATGCAGCACTCTCCTGAAGTGAGGCGACATATGCTTAATGTCCATTGACATTGGGGGGCGGGGGGGCAAGCATGTTCTTTCCTGAAGCTGAGGCCAGATGAAGGGAAGAAACTTGTTTAGGCCATGATCTTACACAGATGCACACTGATGAAGTGATCTGCCTGCTCAGAGCTGTTGTAAGTAATCACTGAAGTAACAGCTCTGCAGCTAAAAATTGTGTTTGAGTTCAGCTCGCCACTGCAGTCAGTCGCACGTGCTGTCCTGGATACCAGCGGCTATGTTCTGGCTGAGGGTATGTTCAACTACCAGTGCTTCTGAAACATGCATTTGAAATGTTGTTTTACACAGGCAACTTTTTTCTTTTGTGGTTCTAAAATTTGGTGGGACCAAATGTAGTCTTTTTCATGAAGTTATTTTCCCTTATGACTAACTGCAGTGAGTGCCAGAACCTCTGATGAGTCCTGGATCTCCTCTCTCAATATATTGTTCTTCTGACAGTTCATAAAAGCTATGAAAAGACATGAATTTCTTTTTAACCAAATAACTTTTTTTTTTTTTTAAGCTTTAAAGGAAACACACAAGGTCAAAATTACACAAAGTGTGCTCTTCTGAGAGTTTGAAAATTGTTAGTGCTATCTATCTGCATCATTAGGCATCTATTTACCTTAAGAATCTGTTTCATAAAGCACTGTTTGGGTTTCAATGAAAGTAAAGGGCTTTTGGATCAGGTCGTTTCTTTGAAATGCAGAGCTAATTTGATTGTCATAGTAAGTGCTGGCAAATTCACCTCATGATGAACCTAGTAGACAAAGTTTTGTAATAATTTTATAATGAAAAAGAGCATAGTGATATTTAAAGTTGGCAATTTAAATAAGTCAATCTGTGTTTTTCCTTTTTACATCTACCCTGTGTTAGGAAAATGGCTGCGTTTTCATGAAGGAGCTTTGTAATTTTTGTTTCAAGATGATCATGACCTTTTCACAGTAGCTGTAGTATGGAGTACTGTTTAGGAGGGGGCCCTATTTCATCACTGGAACAGGCTGCCCAGAGAAGCTGTGGCTGCCCCATCCCTGGAGGTGTTCAAGGCCAGGCTGGATGGGGCTTTGGGCAACCTGGTCTGGTGGGAGGTGTCCCTGCCCATGGCAGGGGGTTGGAACTGGGTGGTATATAAGGTCCCTTCCAACCCAGACCATTCTATGATTCTGTGATTTGTGTGTTGATCTGAGACCAAGATTTAGGTCACTGGACAAGAGCAGCAGGTGGCACTGAAGCTTGGTCAGTATGTACCTTTGCTGTGGTTGGATCATGTCTCTGAGCTGGCACAACAACTGTAGTTTACTGGTGACAAAACAAAACCCCTTGTAACTTAGTGTCTTTAACTCTTTTGAAATGCATCTTGGTATATGTGACTGGAACTGTGCTGTTCTGTTTATCTTTTATCTTTGACCAAAGACTAAATTGCTGTTCCTTAACATAATTAACAATTCTACAATAGTGGGATTTTTTTTATGAGAGGATTTTTCTCATTCAGAATACTTGCATTCATTCCTGATGGTAGTTGAAGAGTTTGTATGATGGTTGTGCTACAGATGTACTTAAAGCAGCAATGACTTTTACAGAAATTGTATTTCCAAAACTGACATGATTAACTACTGTCTTCTTTCTTCTGGAATTTTAGCGTTATTTCCCAAGCAAAGATTTTCTTCTACAATGTTGGACTTGCATTCTTCTTCTTCTCAGTTCAAGTACTACTGCTTAACATATCATCCGATTTCTTTAGGCTGTCTTTATTTAAAAACGACTCATAACCACTTAAAATGTCAAAATAGCTGAATGCTGCTGAAAAGAAGCAGCCAAAACATATCCATGTTTGTGTAGGGGTAATGGCATACATATGAGATTAAAACACCAGTCCAGATAATTATCTGTAGGAAGCAAATTTATACTCTGATTTCAGACACTATGAATAGAATGTGATTAGAATTTAATGTGCTACAGCTTTATTTACAAAATACACAGGTTCTATATAAAACCTCTTTTTATAATGTACTCTCAAGAAGCCTTGGGGATCCCTGTTTAACTTGCAAATGCCGAAGTTTGATCTTCCCCAAATAGAAGATAGTGAAGCTCCTGAGTTCCACGAACTGTGATTTCTATTTTCAGCTTCCCATAGAGAGCTGACTGTTCAGCCAATTTAAACTTTTTTCTACTCCACTTCATCTTCGTTCATTTTGGCACCGACGGGGCTTTTGAACTGGAAAATTTCCAGTTAGCTAATTGGCCATTTGCCTTGTTTTATGTGGGGGTGATGTCAAGTGCTGAAATAACCAATTGACTGAAAGCAATCTTGTTTCAAAGGTTGGTCAGAACCAAACCTAAGAAGGTACCAATTTCAGGTTTGTTTTGTATTTAACCGCTACACTGAGTTCCTTATTCTGGTGGACAAACCTCTGAGAAGAATATAGATTTGAGGTCAAGAGCTTGTGTTTGCTCAGATACCACATTTAGAGCACTGAATTCTAGGGGAAATAGCTAGGAATCCAGATCTTTTTTTAATTTCACTTTCAGGACTTTCTCTACATCTACTCCCTAAAATCATATTGGCAATCAGCATTTTTATAAAGATATGGATTTAAGTCCCTGTTAAAAAAAAAAAATGTGGTAAGTATACATTTGTTCAGGATTTTTTTTTAAGGATGAGTGGACCAAACTGCTTATGTTGTATGAGGTGTCACTGGCATAGGTGAAAGTGTTTGATACTTCTTAATAGCCAGCTGTACTAGTTATGACCTGCTGAATTTCCCATATTCTGCTTTCTACTTTTCTTATTTTAAAATATGTCCTAGAATGATTATAAATGCCAAATAAGATACCAAACTGATTTTAGCTAGTTTCTGCCTCAGAAAAAATGGATCCTGTAAAGTGCTCCAGGCAAACATTTTTTCTTTGCCAGCTAAACTCCATTTCTGTCCTTTCCTGGGCTGATCCATACCAGGTAGCTTGCAAGATCATGACCTACTAATCCTTTTTGATTTCTGGTGAGCTTTTAAAAACAAAGTAGACCAAGAAACATCAAAGGAGGATTTAAAAGACACACACCGTGCCCTGAGAAGTAAATGTTGCTTTGGAAAGCATTCTCTCCTTTACAGAGACCTAAATGCTGTGGTTCAATACTATTCACCAAAAGCACTTAAGCATATGCTCAAAATTAAGCGCATATTTAAGTTCCCTTGAAGTCTACAAGATTTAAGTACACACTTGAAGTTAAATACATTCTGGCATACTTTGCTGACACAGAAATTCTGGCTCCATTGAAGTAAATGCCTTTGAGGCTAAAGTTCATTCAGGAATTTCAGTGTTGTTTCTGAAATTTACTATCCATTGTGAAGGGTATAACCTAAAACCACTCCCAAGTTCAAAAGAAAAAAAAAAAAAGAAAAAGGTGTTTTTCAGATATTCATTTACCTTTCTGATGCCTTTTCCTAGCAAGAATGACAGAGAATGTGGAGAGAGGAAAAAAAAGTGAGATACTGAAATGTGGTTCTTCTGTGATCAGAGCATTTACTTGTCATTGGGTGAGTTGCCATTTTTGGAACAGCTGTTCTTCAGATCCATAATGAACCAGAACCAGAGAAAAGAATCTGGAGAGGCTTGGTGTAGGCAAGTCACACTGAAATCTGAATGCCGGACCTATAGTGCAGCAAAACATATTTGTAGCGTCTGAATTGCAGATCTGACATGGAGGATAAACAAGAACTGGTACTTGTTGCTCAGATTTGGAGAGGTATTTGATCACCATTTTGGAAAAAAAATGAAGTGTGATTTCTGGATATATTCCAGTGTTTGTCAAAGAATGGTGAGGCAATGTTTAGCTGCATAATGGAAACTGGAGAGAAATTTTGACATCCCACTCATCAATCCAATTGCTTTTTTATCTCCCCACTGTCTTGGAAAGAGAGCAAAGTGTAAACCAACATTTGGCACAAATGGGCTGTCTGTGCCGTTTAGCAGCAATTTGCATGTAATTGGTAACAATTATACAGACAACCCATTTATAACAGAGAGTGAGCTCACAACCTAGCATAAACTACAAGAAAACTAATCATATCCCTCAGGAATCACACACTGATGTAAGAAAGGAAATAGATGTCCTTCAGTTTAACATCTTTCCTGGTTTTATCACCTAGAAATTCAGGGATGCAAATTTGCCTATTCTTGGCAGATTACACATTCTCAAATTAAAAGTACAATTTGCATTTATGGCAAGTAAGCTTGAGTGCAATCAAGAGTCTTAAGAGAGAGCTCCCTATCTTTTTTTCCCACTATGGTTCTGCTAAGCTTCCTCCTTTTAAAATCTCTTGTCTTGACTAATTTTTCTTTCTGACTAATTGGGCGACATTTGAAAGTCAGAATGTGAGTCTGTCGCCATGCAGTTAACAGCCTGATCTCCTCAGTTGAGAGGACCTGGTAGCCAGCCGGGTCCCCAGCAGCAGAGACCGAGATGACAGGCGGTGGTGTCATGCTTGGGGAAAGCTCAGCCAAGTTGTGCAGTTGCAGAGCTGTATGTGATTAGTTTGACTTGTACACAGCAACCGGCAGCTGAATGTCTTCCACTGTCTTTTGGAGAAGAGACAAGCTGATATTTTTTAAGGGGAGTAGAAGTTTACTGTAGTTTTCTAATTACGACATCAGGCTGGATTTTTCTGCATCATCCTGGGTGTAGGCATAGTCTTCTTCTCTTTGGGTGAGAAAATCATAGCAGTATAAAGATGTTAACTGTACTGATTTTGCCTGCTTCTGTAGGTCTGGAAATTCCAGGTGAATGTTCCCATTTCACATGCAGAGTAAATCCAGTTCCTTGCAGCTATTACATAGGTACTTACATGATACCTGTGCTGTTATATCATACGTGATGTCATCTCCTTTTGTTGCTATATACATATACTCCATAAGAATGTGTTTGAATTCATACAACTTAGCCCTGTTAATAGAGTTTCATTAAAATAGAAATAAGGGAAGATCTCCGAGTGAATGATAGAACTGAGGAAAATGCAACAATTTCAAAATGAAGGTGTTTTTGTGCACATCTGTTCATTTCCATACTGGCGTAAATCATGCATGTGAAAGAGGGTTGTGGTCAAGGTCCATGCAGAGCCTTCTGTTTCATGCAAGTCCTACACAGATTTGTGGAGCTGACCATGTGGAAAGGCAGAAAAATGCTAGACAGGATCAGCACAAGAACTGTGCTGTTGGCTCTGCATTTAATTATAGAATAAAGTCCTTTAACTGGTTTTGTACCCAGTTTTTGATACTTCAAAGTGACTAATCAAATTACTACTATTGTAAGTGCACATAAGCCTCCATTTTTTATTAGATATTTTTGCAGGCAGATTTTGTGTGTTTGGAGCTGGGCTTTGCAGGCAGGCATTTTCAGCAGAAATTGGCAAGACAGCATCTCTGGTGTACAAGGAGGAAGTACAAGTGCTTCCCGTGTGCCTTTGTACAGCACTCAAGCTGTCTGGATCTCAGGACTTTCTGCAGGGTGACTATAACCCTTCACCCAGCAGGACTGCCATGGACACAATGGGGGATGCCCTTTGCTTACATACTGTGGCTGTGGAGCTGTGGTTTTGACTGGTATCTTGCTGAGACATGGGAGGCGTCAAGCAATCTTATCTAGGTTTTATTGCTAATGCTTTCATTGTGCAACTACGCAGTCTGATGGTGTCTCTGCTATAATCACACGCACAGTGGAGAACTGGGCCAGATGTATTTCAAGTGGAAAATAGGTTCAAGTGTATAAATTATCCCTGTGGAGTTAGCTGACTCTTTGCATCACACAAGCCATACAACATTAAAAAAGTCTATTTCTGTTATGCAAGTGATCGCTGAGGTATTTTGGCAAAGCCTGGGGATGGATGAATGGTTTGCTTGACTGCAAGCCATGTAAGTCAGTCTTGGGATTCTTTTGAATTAAAAAAAGAAAGACTAGTCTTTTTACTGTTTTGTCCCTTTCCCTAATTATTCTAGTAAAATCCAAGAATTTAACAAAACCACCTTGTTAGAATGCTTAACTCATTAGAGTTGTGGTCTCTCGTATATATGGCAACTTCAGTCATCCTAAACAGTAGCCATGTATCTACATAGATCTATTGAAGACATGTAACTGCAGAAGAATTGTTAATATTAGCTTATATTGTCTGATTTTTGTTGTTTGTTTTTGTTTTCGTAAGGCATTTGGTCTGAAATCTTTGGCTTTGTTTCAAACTGTGGCCGTTTCGGCTGCCATTTTTATGAAGAACAAACGTAGGGTTCATTTTCTTTGGAGTCTATTTTTTCTGCTCTTTATATCAAGCAGGTAATGTATAACCGATGCTTTCCTTATGCTTATCTCCCATTTAAGCATTAAACCTCCAATATGCACTTTTCAGTGGAAAATTAGGACTTGGATCTGCCTCATCCACAACTTGACTTTTGCAAGTTTACGAATACATCCCTCAGTTTCTTCTAAGCATGACTGACTCTTTTCTTGCTGTGCTCTTTAGTGGGACATTATATAGCTTATACCCACACAGATGTGTGTGTATAAATATATATAAACATGCATAGTCTTGCACATGTATATATGTCTTGGTAGTTGGTGTTAGCAAAGTTTTAGATAGATGGTTCTCTCCTCACTTGTCTTTTCTTACTGTTTTAACACAAGTTTTTCAGTACTGCTAAAAGCACATATTAGATCATGTGGCTAAAACTTGGAAATACTTACAATATTTTACACATAATATCAATAATTATATTAAGTATAGCTGTCTCTACACTATGACTATATCGATACAGTAGATTAAGCAGCTCCAAGGAACACTGCTGAGCAGTGGTGCATTGTTGCTTACACTATTGTGGTGTAGACTTGACATGCCTGCTTAGAGCTCATTGACTTCTAATTACGTGGTGGGTGCAATTGCATGGTGCTGGAATAAGTATAGAAATGGGAACATGGCTGGAGAATAATTGTCAAACCACGTCTTGTTCTCATTTCTCCAAAACACTTGGAAATTGCCAGTAGTATCGGCCTATAGTATTTCAAATCCTCCTTCCTCTCTACCATCTAAGGCAGCACAGTTATTTGTCTGGCCATGTTATAACCTGGACTAGAAAAATGACCCTGCCGAAAAACTGTGGAAGAGGAGCGTAAGAGAATCAGCGTTTATTAGAAAGCAGGAGCAGAGTGGGGAGCAACACACATTCGTTAAACATAGCTGAGGGAACAGGGAGCTGTGGCACAGGCATACCCTTGGTCAGTATTTCTGTGAAGGTAGCTTCTCATGGAATTGTAAACTTGGGAATATGTGCAGTTCTTTATGACCTGCATTCCTCAGGCCATACAGAAGTTGTAAGGAAAATTGACCTTCTTCTCACCACTGTATAACCTCCTCTTGACGTCTGTTCACCTGCAGAAAGTCAGTTTGCAAACACGTCCTTTCCTGGGCTCCCAGATACTCAATTCACAGTTCCTTGCATGTTGCTATTAATGGCAGGGGCACAGAAGACAATGATTTTCAAGAATTTCCTCTTCTTTTGCCAAGACAGCTGGCTTATCAAAGAACTTCTGGCACAAAAAGACAGACCTCGCTTTGTTCCGTATACGGGATATTTGTTTCGTGAGTATGTCTGGACAGGTGGAAATATCAAAAATAAGACACTGAATACCTGAGCATCTGACAGTAGGACTCGGGTTACTCCAAGTTTTACAAACTGATCTCTCTCACTTCTTTGTTCTATAAAATCTTGCTGTTTTTTTTTTTTCTTTTTCTTTTTGTTTCTTCTTTTAATTCAATAAAGAAAGATAGTTACAATAAACACAAAATGACCTATTCCTTCTCTTCGGCATCTCTACAGTGGTTTCTTGAAACAGCAAAGGAAAGAGCAAGAAATGCACTGGGATGCCCTTTCAGTCTATCTAAAGTCTGTTATAAAGAAATACTTTAAATTCCTCTCTGGGTTTGCTGGCATATATATATATATATATATTTCTTTTCATAAAAGGAACAGTTGCTGTTCTTAACATACCTGGCTTTTCTCTTTTTCTTCCATCTGATGGTGAATAACTGACTTGAGAAAGGGAGTGCAGTGTCATGCCAGTGATGGCTCTATACTGATTATAAGCTTTCTTGTTTAATTCTGCTCCTGGATCAAAAATGTGTGTGAGAAATGTGTATGTTTACTTCAGTATAGTAACCTGCATCTGAAGCTCATGTAATTGTGTCTACGTGCATCGAAGCTGAAGTTACCCTCTCAAATAGAAACCACAATACCTAGCCATAGCTTGTTAATTTATACTTTGGAGTATATGTTATGTACATAAATGCTTATGCCATGTAAATGACACACATTTAGTCAAATAATTCAAACCGAAGAGCATTCCCCTCCCCATTGTTTTGTGTGTGTTTGTTTTGGGAAGCATAGAAATACATTTAATTGTAATCTTTATCAAAAAGTGCTAAAAACTCTGTGATCTGGAACTCCTGAAGCTATGTTGTTCAAATGCAGAAAGAAACACATTTGCCCCAAAGAGCTGCCATCGTAGGCAGGAGTCAGGGGCCAAATGTGGATGTGGGATGATAAGTGTAAGGGGAGGGATAGTGTAACTGTACTGGTGGAAATGGGAAGCTCTGTAGGTTGGATTTATGGCCAATGCAAAAGCTCACTGTTCTGCTACATCTGGGATGCTTGGTGGCACTGATTTTGGTAATTAAAATTACTCATTGGACTCTACTAAAGACTGAGAAGCATTTCTGTTTACCACGGCTTCCATCCACACTCTCAAGGTGGAGACCGAGTGAGGCCTCCTGGATTCCCACAAAGACCACAGGGAGTCTGTCCTCAAGCTCCTGATATTCAGAAAAGTACGTTCATGTGTGGCAAAAATGGTGATATCAGCACCATATATTCAGTGCGAAGGTCTTGTGCCTTGCACTGCAAAGCTGGATGGTGGCGTTGCACAGAAGCTGAATAGCAGTGCTGCAAATATCTTCCATGTAGGAGCCCTTGGCTGGGATCCATGACTTGTGATTTTGTTGGCATTGCCTGAACCATCCCTGCTAAATTCAGAGAATGTGTTAGACACACAGGTGCTTCTGTGCTCCTGATGGAAAATTGTCCTGTTCTGTGCTTAACAGTGGCATCTAGTCAGATATGATAAGTGTTTTGTGTTAAGATTACGAGGTTTCTTTTATTTCAAGCCCACATTAATGCTTGACAACCCAAGGAGATAGCTGGAAATGTAATCAGGTGGGTTTACATCCTTCTCCTGGAAAACATCCATTTTAGAAAATGTTAAAACCACGAGCAGTACAACTAATTATGGTAAAAGAGCAGAGGCTCCTTGATTCCAGGTTGTTTCTACACTAAACTCGATGGTATAGCCTTCGGAAGGGTAGCTAAATTTTAATGAATAATAGAGCATAAAGGACAAAGAGTTTATCCATGCAGCTACACAGTACTTACTACTGAATCTAATACTGACTGTATTGAGTCAGGAGATGGATTTCATGGAGTTGGACTCCTGCCCCAGATTACTAATTGGTTACCATTTACACTCACAGAGTCATTGACCTTTCAATTTGTAATTTATGAGGGAGTCTTACATCTGATGATACTTCAAAATATTTTAGATCTTACTTTTTATCCAGGCCAGCTGAATAAATGTTCTAAAAAGTCACAGGGATTTGATAAAGCTGAAATAAACCCAAGCATATTATTTTTTGTCAGTGTGCTGCTATTTTTTTTTTTTAACTTGAGGCATTTCATTTGGTCTTAAAGTTGCAAGTAGGAAAACTGTTTCTGTTGTGGTCTCTGATCTTACAAATCTTCATGGCGCTTCCCATGAAGACTGAGTGCTCCTGGTTACTGTGAGATTTTTTGAATGCCTGTATGAATTTGACAAAAGGAAAAATTAATTTTGCCTCACACCTCTAACAGGGGTTTGCTACCAGTGCAGATACTGCACAGCGGAGGACCAGTACCTCTGTGCTCCCGTAGTCTCATTTGTTCTACAGATGAAGCTGCATAGCTGTAGATTGTGCAAGGACATACCAGGTGTCCTGGAGACAGCAGGAAGGGGAGCTTCAAAGGCACAACAGTGACCTAAGAAGTACAGACAGACCTCCGGCCTTTGGATTGAAGGCCACCGATCTCCGCACTGAGCATCCACGCTCTGACCGTGAACTCTGGGATGTAAAGGCAGTGCCAGGATTTTCTTCAGACTCCAAGGCTTGAAGCAACCGGTGGGGATAGAGTGTCTGAGAGGTCTCTCTTCAGAAGCCCATAGAGAGCAGACTGCTTGATTTTAGGACAGTAAAGATTTAAATAAGCGTTTCCTAGACCCCTCTGATTTCTTCTTAGGATCCAATGTAATTGGTGTGCAGAGATCATAGAATCATAGAATATCCCAAGTTGGAAGGGACCCACAAGGATCATCAAGTCCAACTCCTGGCTCTACACAGGTCTACCCAAAAACTCAGACCATGTGACTAAGTGCACAGTCCAAACACTTCTTAAACTCCGACAGGCTTGGTGCTGTGACTACGTCCCTGGAGAGCCTGTTCCAGTGCGTGACAACCCTCTCAGTGAAGAACCTCTTCCTGATATCCAGATACTGCAGAAGGCGCATATTTGATCCAAGGCATACACCCACCACTGATGCATCTGTACCGGGCAGCTGTGTGTGTCTGGGTGAGGAGAACGTGCAGCAGGCGACGCAGAGAAACACAGGTTTTAAAAAATGGGTCTGTTCTTATGCTCATGGTTGACCAGCCCATCAGTGCAAGTTGTTCTTCAACATGCAGGAATGTGCTGATATGACCGCCAAAATGCAGGTTAATGTAAGAAATTTTCCAAAAATTCTTTTTCAATTACTGTAGAGATGAGAAATTGGAGCTTGTGGGAAAGGAGAAAAAAAAGTGTAATTTCATGTTACTGTTATTTTTACGAAACCTCAAATCTACAAAGATAGCAAGGGTTAACTCAGAATGTGCAATATACTCTGTCTTTTTGAAGAATTAAATAAATGTGCAGAATCAACACCTTTCACCACAACCATTAGCATTGCCTGCCTTCCATAGGATCATCTTTCTTTCCTCAGAAGGCTTTGCTGGGAACTGGCCCTTGAAGTGGTGCAAAACGAGGCACCCCTATCCTTGGAGGCTGTCTTTGCAAGCGAGTGCCTCTCTCTCTTCCAGGTGGTGATTTTAACCCTGTATGTTTTTTTTTTTTTTTTTTAATCAGTTCAAATTCCCTTTTCCTAGACATTAGTATTTTCTTTTGTAAAGACTGTCGGCAGAGCTGCTGCAGCTCCTGCGGTGATTTACCACGTTATGTTCCCCCTTCCAGTTCCCTGCTCTCAGTTCATAAAAAAAAAAAAAAAAAACTTTGCAGGAATGGGGAGAGGAATTTCACCAGCAGGGGTTCAAAGAAATCGGGAGAAAAACCTAAAGTGTTTTTTTGGCCAGAGTTGCAACTTGGATGGAAACCTCGCTGTCTAGGTGTGGCTCAGCCCAAGGCTGGATGAGGAATGGGGTGAGTGGGGCGTGAGAAAGCGTGGAAGGCAAGTGCCGGCCAAAGGGGCTGGGGCCGAGCGGGGTGACGGAGGATGGGGACTGGGGTGCCGCGAAGAGGCCAGAAGCAAGCAGGTTGCCGTGGTGATACTCAACACAAAATAGCCCGCGGAGGAAATGAATTCTGCCCTCACAGCAAGGTTTTCATTCGGGCTCAGTAAGAGAAGGATGTGTCACACCTCTCGGTGCCGTGTCTGAGGGAGGGCGCCCGGGAAAAAGAGCAAGCAGCTGCGTGATGGGAGATGGTGCCGTAATGCATGGGCATGAGTAGCCAGTGCTAGGGGGGAACAGGAGACCCTGACTCTGGCTTTCTGCTCACTTTCTGGTGTTTCGCTTCAGAGCCTTAAGGTTCCTTCCGATGGCGTCTTTGAATCCAATATATGTGGAACCTAATCCGCACGTATAAATAATTACTCTGGGGTGGAGCCAAGGCTGTAAGGCAACATGTAGTAGAATTTAAAGCAAATTATCTTGCGTCTTAATTGAGTTTTCAGATAGATTGCACTAACAACATTGTAAAAAGGGACACTTTTAGCTTCTTAAAATATATCCCTCAAGGTTATTTCAAGTTACCGCAAACGGATTGTGTGGGGAATGTGTTCATGTTCTTAACATTCAATCAGTAAGTAATCTGTGAAAATTCATTTTAGTCCATGTTATTTTTTTCGTCTTATACTGCTTGCTACAAATGATCCATGCCATATGATCGTTCCTTGGTTTTGCACATTATTCTTTTTGTTTCCTTATGGAAAGCTTAAGACTGAAAAATGTGCTATCTTGTTCTCTGTTTCCAAGTTGCCTAAGGATTTGTAATGGTTATTTCTATACTGTGGAATAACAGCTTTATTTTTCCTGTAAATGCAGAATGTGTATCCGCGGTTTGCATGGGATGGCTTTTGATCCGTGCGTGCATGGTCCCACTGGCTGGCTCTGCCTGAGCAAGAGTTTGTGCACACAGGCGTGAGCAGGATCCAAGGCAGGAGGGAACAAGCAGGGTGCAAATACCAGTACAGTGAATCACCAGAAGAAATAATCGACAAGGGAATAGTATTTGCAAATAAATGTTGGCGTATTAACCTAGCACTATGAAATAAAAGATCTGGAAATATTAACTGCTGTGATTATCTGACAAGTGAGCAAAATTGCCAATAGTCACTACCAGTTAAGCTTGGAATTAGTTAGTCATAGCAGACTGAAGGGTAAAAAATTAAAGTACCAATATGAAATGCCAAAAATAACTCCAGATAAAACAGAATGTTAATTTTTTTAAACTTTCTCTGGCCTCCTTGCCCCGTCCCATCTGGTATTAATTTTGATTTTATTTTATTTTCAATAATCTTTAAGACATCAAGGGCATTAGGACTTTGCAGCTTTGGAGCTCTGCTTTTCACATTGAAGTGAAAAGAGCACACATTTGAAGTGCACTCATTCATGGTTCAGAAAGGAATAACCCCCCCCCCCCCCCCTTTTTTTTTCTTTTTAAACCTCAGAGATTTTAAATATTGTTTTGATAAATGAAGTTGGAAAATGTTTGGGAGCAGTTTTGTTTCCTCTTGAGCCTCGCATCAGCCCTGAAGGGAATGCTGCCAACTTAGAGATGGATGGAGAGATGCATCTAGCAAGTGAAAGATTTGAATGAAGTTCTTGCTCCCACCCAATTCTGTGTTGCACGGTCTGGATTGCACTGCATGCTACCTGCTCCTTAGCTCTCAAATTGCCTGGTACTTCCCTGAGTGCAGAACCGGGATGGTCACAACCACGAGACTGCATTTTTATGCCAGGCAAACTTTCTTCCTATGGCTTCTCCCACTCATGGTGCTTGAAAGAGTGAGAAGTACTGCTTCTCTCTCAAATGCATCTCATCGTAAAGCATACTGTGACAGCAGTACGGTAGCATGCTCCGCTAGGAAATAAGATTTTATTTTAAAGGTTGCCTAAATAGATATGATGCTCATTCTCAGTGAAGCAGTGAGTTTACATGTCCTCCTGCCTGGGAGGTCCAGGCTGTTCTAAAGTGAGGGACTTTCAGCTTATGCACCCAAACTCTTCTAAGAGAGCTGACTCTGGATGTGCCAAGGCCCAGTACCATGGTTATCGTGGTATCAAAGCTCAGGAGACCACGGAGCACTTCAGACTCCCTGGCTAGTGCTGCCAGGCGCTGCCTCCACGGGCAGTGCTGTGACATTTGCAGCAGGCTGCATAGGGTCAGCACTGACACGGTCCTCCCTCCTGCACAGCATAAATCATCTGTCGGAGCCTTCCCCAGGATAATATCACCTCCCCAGGTTGGATTTTGCTTTCATATTGCAGTATTTGCACATTTATTTATTTATTTATTAATGGAAAAAGTGAAATCAGGCAAGTGCTGTGATGTCACGTGGTAATGGTGATGCCTGCCTTTTAGGGATTTTCACTACTTGCTCATCCGTGTTAGTGTGAATTATGTTTCAGTACTGCAGTGCTACGAAGTTCTTTATATGAATAAAAGAAAATGTTTGAACAAGAACAGTGTGTGTGTATATATATATATATTTAACCTATCCTTTCTTTGCCATGGTTAAGAATGCTACATCATTAATATTCTATGTAGTAGATAGTTTTATGAGGAAGGGAGCTATTATAAGTGTAAGATTTACAATTCCTTTGTCTAACTTTGTGAAACAATATTAATTTCTCAAGCTACTGCCTAAAAGAAAACATGTCACTGTTGATTTATAGCCTTTGGTCAAATACTCGCATAAAGTTTGATCCATCTGCTAGATTGTACAAATTTTTAGAAAGATTAATTGAAGCATGTAAATTACATCTTGGTGAGGTTTCTCCTTGTCTAACTATGCATCTGTCAAATAGGTAATTACACTGATTAAATTTGTCAAAGAAAAGGAATTCTAACCAGATGCGTGAATAAATGCTTTGTGCTTTTATAACAATTAAAATCTTCCATTGATGCAACAATTTAAGGAAGCATTGAATTAATTAGACTTCATAAGAAGGGGGTACTTCCGTGAAACCACCCATGAGATTTTACAGAAACCAAAATATTTAAGATACATGTTACATTTCATTAGGATAGTTTCACATTTCCTCTATGATTCTCTCAGCTCAGAAATACAGGGCTTTGAACAAAAAAAATGCTCACCTGTTTTTAGTAATTGTATTCAGATGAGTAATGTCAGACCTGTTGTACTCAATATGTGATACAGTAGTGAGTTTATGGATTGACTTGTATTTATTTAGGGAGCAATCGAATCTTTAACTAACAGCAGAATAGAAAGCCATGGGAATCCCATAGGCTCTCATATGCTATGGAAAGCAGATGGGCCTGATAGATCCTTTGCACAAAGCAAAAAAATTTAGTGATGAGTAGTGAGAAGAGGAGAGAATAAAATGTAGAATAGTGATTAGCCACCATCAGCACAGTCCTGAATTCTTCATATATTAATTGAATAGTCCCAGTAATTGTGGTGAGACTGCTTATGGTAGTGAAGAGTTTCCTGCACATCGTGCCTGTGTTCGTTCATTCTGTTGCTATGCTTTTACAGCTATACGTGGCACAGGAAAAGTAAACCTATCCATTGTACATTCTCAATATATTTTTTTTTCCTCCAAAACCCCTTTATTGAAAAAAAAAAAAAAAGCCTTTAAAATATTTTGCTATAAAATTCTAGATTCACCATTAACACAGGCCAGCTAATTCAAAATGTGTGCGTGTCTGTTCGACTTAACAAGAAAATGAGAACAAAACTGTTGTCTTGAGATGTGAGGGGAAGCTCAGCAGAGCTGATTTCTAAGTATCAGGCACTAGGAGTATTTAATCTCCAAATTTCAGTGGATTTAGTATAAAAATTAGGATATGGACAAGTAAAACACCCTTATGGAACCAGCCCCGACCGAATTCCAGAGAAATAGCTGAAACTATGTGTGCCGACACAACGTGTCATTAGGTATCCTCATCTGGATACATGCATGGCATGACAGCTAAGCAAAAATAGCCTTAAGGATAGATTATTTAGTTGGTTATTATGATTTAAAAATAGTATGCTTGTGTTTCTGACTGTGTACATTAGTACAATTTAAATAACTGATCCAAAGCCTGTATCTTTTGAATCCTTCTAGAAGAATACAAGATCCTGCTGTTTGGATGCTCAGAAAATGGGAAAGTATTTATTGCTTTTACTCTACTTCAGCACTGGGAATGGACCATAGTGTTTAGTGTTACAACTGGTTTTCATCAAAATGACTCAGTCCTGTCTTCTTAAGGGAAGTACCAATTTTACCAGACTGTATTTCAGCAGTGGGGTAACTCTACCTATAATAGTCTAAAGAGTTTTTGTAATCTATCTCCATCTTTTGAGCAAAATTCATCTTTACTGAAACTTCATGTCAGGGATATATCTCACCCGATATTTGTCTTATGTTTGTGTATATGGGATAATCATAATTCTGAGCTATTATTATTATATAGAATTTAGGAGTCTGCAGTCCACTTGCTTGTAATTCATGGCATGCCGAAATTTAGTCTTGCTAAATGACCTCTCCATGATGAATTGCTCAATGCTATTTCTGGATAGAACAGCAGAATTGGAGTCAATTGGATTTTTACAGTAAACTTGAGAAACCCTCAGCTTCTAATAGAAGAGTAACTACAACTAGATTATTTCAATGTGCCTAACAGTACTTTTAAGACAAATTAGTTATTTTTAGTCCTGTCTATCATAAGGAATTTTACATGACAGCTGGCTGATGAGGCATAAATTGGCATTCTTCAGTGTAACTGAGACGACCCTTCCTTGCTTCCAGTCTTTGCCGTCCCTCTGCTAATCTGACAGCTCAACAAAGGTGACCGGTGTCTTTGGCTTTTAAAGGAGTTCAGGTGATCTAAGCCCAACAGCTGTGTGTTTTCTCCCAGGAACATCTGGCACTCATCGTGGTATGTATTGTTGTATGTTTTGTTTTACATGTGCCAATACTGCCTTAAAGCTACTAGAAGGCCAAAGTTTATTTTGGCTGAGTAGTCAACTATTTAGAATACACAATAATTTTAAATTGCTCATTTCCCTCCGAGCTCCTACAGCTGTTTTGATAAGTTGTAAAGCAAAGAGGAAAAACTAGACATGACTGCAACTATAAGATGGATTCTCTGGTGCATCTGCAGTGGGCTCACAGCTTGGGTGGTTGCAGGTCAGATATATAAAAGAAAAGGGATCATTTCACACTGGTATCCATCATTAGTAGTAACTTAGGACAAATATTAATATTAGTGAAATCAAAGCTCCTTGAGTTTTAAATGGGCTAGTTACATGTAATAAACTACTTAAAACATGATGAATAGCTTTAGAATTGTAGTGTCTTCAGCAATTAAATGTCCATTAAATAAAATTTTGGATCTTTTTGATCACCAGAGTGGATTCATTAAAATTCAATATATTAAGATGAATGCATTCATGGTAGTGATGGTCAACCTGCCCATGGTTAAAATAAGGAAGCTTTTCCTGAGCAAAGCATGTATGGCTGAAAAATGATTCTGAGGTATTCTTTTATTATAATAATTTCTATACATTTTTTGACTGTAATAGCTTCTCTAACAGGGCTACCAAAAGAAAAATTCTTAAATAAGAATCTCCACAGAGATTTACTTCTGTCTAAATAAGATTCCTGAAAGAAAAAAAGATTAAGTCACAAAAAGTCTGATAGTGGGTCACCAAGGAGAAACTATTCCAGTCTGTTTGCAGAAATTCACATTTAATGTCATGGTAAAAATTTATTCAGTAGCCTGTAATGGAAACTTCAGGTGGTATGTTCTCTTGTTCTCTTTCACACATTCATCACAAATTACAGAACCACTCAATTCTGTGCAAGACACAAACTGGAAACAGTCCCCTGCTCATTGAGTTCAGTGCTTAAAGATGGAAAGAGAATATGCATTGGGAAGCCCACTGGAAGGATTAGTTTTCAAGTTATGTTTTTAGGCAGAAGAAGATGGAATTAATTCAGAAGTGAGGGTGGCATCGTATTTATCATAAACTTCAGTTCTGTTATTCTGGTATGAAATGTGTCAAGTTCCCCATTGGACAAGCCATTTCACTTACAGGCCCTACAGGACTTGCCATCTTTGGGTACAGCACGGGGCAGAAAAGGCAATTTAGCGTAGTACAGAAGCCTGCTAGCAATTATACATAGCAGGGGGAAATTAAAGTGTTTTTAAGAGGATTCTGTTCTTTTTTGGTTAGATGTTCCATTAACTTTATGGTAATGTGGAAAAAGCTGCAGTCAGAAATACATATGAGATGGGACAGCTAGAAGATACCGCTGTCTGGGTGAAGAAATGAGATGATTGTTAAGTGGTGCCTCGAAGGTAAAGACGAGCTTTGTTTTGCTTGGAAATGCTTAACATAAGGGTGTTAGGAGAAAACAGTAGTGGGTGTTTGTGTTAGATGGACTGGAAGGGAGAAGCATGGGAAAGTTGGGTGTGTTTTAAGTGTTTCTACATTGTACTTATACTTTCAAAGCTGTTATCCTGTCTCTTGGGTAAATAATATTTAGAAAATATTTTTAACATATACAGTCAACTTGATGTTTAGGTCTTTCAGAGCCTAGAAAAAGAAGGAAGTAGCAGTAGTGTTAACATAGTTCAACCCTTGTGTACTGAAATTGTAAACTCATGGAGGAAGAATTGTACAGGGATATGTTTGCACAGTGCCTGATACAGTGGGTTCCTGGCTTCTGTGTCTTATTATACTTCACATAGCAGACGAGAAACATAACTACATTACAGCCACTGCATTTTAAAATTATAGTTCAGACACTAGTGATCAAACTGGTTTTAAAATGGGCTTTCAGCCTGTATTTTCACATGTATAATTTGAAATTAAATCCTCAAATAAGCCAGGAGAAGTATAGCTGTAGTGGGAGCAGATGATTGGAGATCAGAGGCCAGATAGTTTAGTGGGAGGAAAAATGGGCTCTGGGGCTTCCTTTGTTTCACCCATGTATTTCTGTAACCCATATAGCTGCAAAATTACCTTAGTTGGCCAGATACTGCCTCCCTCTTCTCCCCCTTCTCTGCACATGGCCTCTTCCTACCCATACCAAGTGCAGCTGCAGAGCTGGTAGCATGCAGCACTAATGCTGGTGTTGCACCAGCCTTGTCATTCCCATGCTTATTCTCTGTAGTGCCTGCATGGAGCCTTGGTCCCTGAAAGTGAAGATTTTTCCCAAGCCTTTTACATTTTAAGTGCTTTTACATGCTGTTCTTAACACATATCCAAAGTATTCTATTGAAAGACACAGGACAGTATCCTTCCTTACCCAGTTGTATATATACATACATATATATATATATTTCTGATGATGGCATGAGCAGATAAAATCTTGGTGAGATAGCACAATCAAGCCATTTATATGTGTGTTTGTTCTTTTCCACAAGCTTTTCCTGTTCTCTCATGTATATGACTGGACAGGCATACTTGTGTTTGCGATGCTGGAGAGATGTGAATGATTCAGTGCTGACATCCATGCTGGTCTTCCTGGGCAGCCTTGTTAAAATCCAACTTCTTCCCCTCTGGAGTCTCAGAGGTCTCTGCTGGGCTATTTTGCCTGCTCTGGTCGAGCAGGAATCCCACCGGCTCTGCCCACGGGAGGAGAGCAAACAGAGATGAAGCCTGGTGTGCATGTGTAAGAGGGGAATTTTGCTTAAGGCACCTAAAGTATTGTGGGAGGCTTAAGATAAAAGTTGTTTTTGTTTTAGAAGTGCAGCTGTGGAATATCTGACCTAAGGCTCAATAGCTACCAGGGACTTTTACCTTCATCATTTGTTGGTATAAAGTTTCAAGAGTACCGATTCTGCCCTGCTAATGCCTTAGGTGCAGTGGATGCTGCCTCTAGTTCTTCAGATGACTTGGCTGGAGGGCATGATCTCAAGAATTTTTCTCTTCACTTTATTGGATAAGAGAGACTGACACTGGCTTTATGTGAGGATGAATTTTAAGTATCACTTCTTAAAAATCTCTTTTTCCACAAAGCCTACAAAAAGAGGCAGGTATCAGACAAGCCGAGACTGCTGTACCCCAGGACGACCAGTTCCATCTGTCCACCTGCATTTGTACCTTCTTGTCCCGTACCTCGTTGCAATGTTTCTGTTGCAGGGCCTTTCTGCTCAGGGTCTTGCTACACCTAACACACTCATGTCCATATCCAGCGCTTGTCTTCCCACAGTACAGATACAGACAAAAATGGGCTGAAGCATGCTTCAGGATCTGCAGTTAGCTCTCTCACGCTGCTGATGCCTACGCTGGCTGTTGCTTACAGGTGCAGGCTAAATCCTCACAGTGTAATTCCTCTTGCATGCGTGTGTGCTCATATTCCTCTTAACACAATGCTTCACCTTACCAGAGGCCTGGGACTTGTTTGGTTTTTTGTTTGTTTGTTTTCACCCAGAGGAAAGCAGGAAGATATTCCCTGTCCCAAGGGGATGCAGAGCTGAAAGAGGAACATTTTGTCAGGTCAGGTCGAGCTGCAGAAATGGTACTTATGGTATCTTGTCTGCAGCTTCATTTTGTCTTTTTATAGCCATGATGCAAAGGTTTTATTACTTGACTTGTTAAAAAATGGCTATACTCACTAAGAATCCAATGAAGTTTTAATTCAATCATCTGCATGAGCTCTCCCAGTGCAGTCCCAGCTGCTCTCAGTATCCCAAATACTGCACAAATTTATTGCAATAGCATTCTGTGCTGTTTGAAAATATAAGTCAGTTCCCAAATCTCCGTAAACAGGTTGACACCTTTCGACAAGCATTTAAATAGAGGGGAGAACTCTTTTGTCTTACTTCAAGCCCACTCAGATGTTGTGGCTTTTGAGGTTCAGCTGAAGTTTGAACATTACCATGTTCATGTTTCATTCCAAGACTGAGGTAGACAGAGAAAAAAAATTGCAGTGAGAATGTAAGCCTATTGAGTGCTTCTTCCTCTGGAAAAACAAATATGAAGGTGGTAAACGATAAAGAAACAGGACTAGGAAGGGAAGAAATCAGTTTGAAAATGTTCTCTGGACTGTGCGGGCCAGTCACTGGGCTGGGTGTGGAGAAGTCTCCCTCTCTGTGAAGAACAGTTTCCATTTAACTGAACGGTTGAAAATACATTACCCATACCATAACAAAAAAAGGTTTAAAGAGGAAAGAAAGAAAATTTTTGAAAACTTTGAGCACACTTAATACCAGTGTTCAGCAGGAGAACTTTCACAAACTTTTTAGCTTGGGAAAAGTTGTTCATCTCTTTAGATCAATGTTTCTTTTTCTTCAGTTTTCCAGCTGAACAGGTGCTGCATGTCTAAGTCTGGCTTGCTAAGGTGCAATAGGACTAGCTTTCAACACTTACATTACAGTCTTTTTCCCTATATTTCTCTTTCCCTGTATCTCTTTTTCCTTAACCCTTTTTTACTACCTAATACGATATATGACAATTGTGGTGCTACTTATTCTACTTGGTAAAAATAATTTGCAAGTATGTTTTGCTTTCTTGCTTGCTTGCAACATGTTGCTTATATTCCTTACTTGCAAAAAGTATGTGATGACTGTTGTCTACAGTTCAGCTAAGTACAAAGGACTGGCTGGGAACAGCTGAAGGCTGGAAAATTTATTTTGCTTTCAACTGGGCTTTTTATCTGAACTTTCTTTTGCCTTGTGTTTGGGGATCCCTGCTTCATGTCGGTGCATGGCCAGGGAAATATGGAGTGTGGAAGCCCTTGGAAAGAAGAATGGAAAATCACAGAATTGATACATGCACCCTGTTCTTCTCTCCAAATAATTCCCATATCTAGATGTTCACAATTTCTCTATTTTGTAGACAAAACTAATTGGACAGGATTATTATTTTGTGTCCATAACCACTGATTCTGTACTTGTGTCAGCCTGACAGGAGAGTTGACAATGACCACGTTTTTTGATTTCCAGTGTCAAAACCTAGCAAGGCTCAATAATCTTTTCATCCCATACTCCTAGACCTTACTTTCATGCTGTATTTTAACTGACTTGTAATATACCAGCACCCCTCTCTCTCTATGGACCCTGATACTATAATCCACTAACGGTATTTAGGGGCAATGTTAGGGGCAATGGTGTTCTGATTAGCTTCCAGTGGTGATTAATCTTTTTTTTTTCTCTCTCTCTCTCTCTCTTTTTTTTTTTTTCCCCTATTGGCAGTTGTTTATATCATTGGTAGCGCTCTTAGTTCTGACCAGCCTTTTCTTATCAGTCAAGTCCTTTTTCAACACCTGGACCTGGCAATGGATTTCATGCATCAATGCCTAAGAGCTATTTTTGAGCCATTAGCCACACCGGTGCTTACAAATGTAGATGCTGCTCTCTCGAAGCAACATCCTGCTCCCCAGTCTACATACTTCTCTTCCTTCCTCTCCCTATTCCCTCAAATAATTTTAAGGTAACCCCAAAAGTCAGACTAGCCTAGCACCTTTGGCAGCCGGTCCTGCCTTTCCAGTTTCCAACTGTATGTTGCCTTCAGTTGAGGAGGGAATGGGGCTCAGGGGGTCAGGAAAAGGATCTTTATTTTTCTGAAGCTGGTTTAAACATCTGCCTACTATTGGCACCGTCTCAATCTGGAAATTTAACAATGCTGTACTCGGGGTTGGCCAGTAGGTGTCAAAATAACCTGTCATTTGAACAACTGCAGTAAGTTACTGATAGGAAACTGATAATCTTTTGTCTTGGCTATTTTATGTTTTATGAAGAATTGGGGTCAGTGAGTATCTTGCATCCTTACCCAAGAACAGAGCTGATGTTGAGGCAATTTATGAAGAGTTTGGTCCTGCTGTAAAAAATAGTATTACAGACACTGTCTCAAATTTGGTTCAATAGGTATTGAATATTTACTTAGTACGCTGGATGTATGTTTTTTAATAGTCTGCATGCTGTGCTCCCATAAATTTGGATGAACACTTATCTTTGCTGGTCTTGTTGACTTTGCTTTCAGCCCTTTTGTCCCACCACATCTGACCTTAACCTGATTTCTTGAGCTTCTTGTGCCTGAGAGCAGACCACAGGAGATGAGCCGTCAGGGTGCAAGGTGGCTCTTGGTGACCCTAAGAAGTGAAATAGTTTATTCGGATTTGTTGTTTCACTGAAACACTAGGGAGCCTATTTACATTCTTGGTGCGTTTGGGTTAGGAACAACTCTCATGGTCTTTGAGCACTTTGGCTTAGAAAACAGAAAAATAATTGACTTTTTTTTTTTTTTCCTTCAAAATCAACAGCTCACATAACTTTCAGGTGTAAGTTTATTCTTTTCAGCCGGAAGTTTTCCTATTTAATAATGCATATGAGTATATTTTCTGGTCTCAGTGTACCTGTATGAAGGTGAGCATGGGTCTGCTGCTGCCCTAAAACTTCATCTGCTTGTGCAATTCTACTTTAGTATTATGAAGGGGAATGTTTATCTGCATCTATAATTGTAGATGTCATAAACAATTTTTTTTGTGTTTCGGTTTAAGGAACAGAGTGAAATACACAAGCAGTGAGCAGAGGTTTAACCTGTCTCCTTTGGGATGGATTTTTATCTGATTTTCTAGTTTCCTCAAGAAGTCTTATATGTCTGTATATGGATTGCCTGACCTTTGTGAAGGGTGCTGCTACTATTAATTCCAGTTTATTTCAAGTTTGGTCACCCACATGTGGCAAAAGAGGCAGCCTTTTGGTTTCAATGAGGATTCCAGGCATAGGTCTGGCTGGAAGATCTCTCTCCTAAAAATCACCCCCCTGTCTCTGCTTACGATGGTAAGGGACTGAATTAGCTACAGTAGGGAAGAGAACTAATAACTTAGCAGAGGCTTCACTGAGGAAAAAATCTGGTTTTATTTGGAGTTTTCACTGAAAGGGAAAATAAAAACCAAGAACAACCTTAACATAAAGAACAGATGGATATAAATTGGTCATAAATGCAGCAAGACTGGAAATGAGAATGTTCCCACCCTTCAGAGCAGTGAATGTCTGAAACAGTCTTCTAACACAATGAATGGGAGAAACAAAACCCATGAAAACAAAACAAACCACAGATTATTTGAGATGAATAAAAACAATTACCTGAGTTGATACTTCTGAGAGCCAGAGCTGGATCTGATGACCTGAAGGGTACTTCCAAGCCTGCTTCTTTGGAAAACAATACTTGAATCTCTGTGTTGCCTCTCTCGTGCTACAGAAGAGCCTGTGTTCATGTCACAGGATTGCCTGGTGCTAAGTACCAGGTGCCATGCTGGCTTTGATGAGTGATCGGTGGAAGTCTGTTGGTTTCTCTCTCTGACACTGTTGCAGGAATGCAACCCTGAAACATCTTGCACAATGGTGGGCAACTTGGCAAAAATAAGCATGTTTATTATTGTTTTGACCTATGCTAATTCTTTGGCTTGTGTGTTCACAACTTGTGCTGGGTGTGTTCCTCCTTACTGCCTGAAGTTCATGGGTGATTTTTTTTTTTTCAGTTCATACGAGATCAAAATCAGTAGAAAATATTAATGTATGGAGGAAAAAATCAACTCTTTTTAAAAGAGTCCAGAAAATAACTCCCATAGGAGGCGTACAAAAGCTCAAAGGTCAAAGTGAATATCTTCAAGCAGCACAGTGACCAGCAGTGTTTGGTTTGAGCCAGAGAGTTCCAGCTGATGAGACCTTACAAGTCACACATCCAGGGGGGTCTGCTGGCACCTTGGCTCAGTGAGCAAAATATAATTAGTTTATTAAGATTTAAAATTGATGTACAATGCTTTGAGTAGTACTTTATAGTATTGAGTATTGAGCCCTTTCAACTTTCACTTTTTTTTTCAGATGAGTTTCTGATCCTTAATGCCACACTACAGTAACAATAAAAAAATCTTTTTAATACCTTATAGTAGCTGCCAGTAATAACACTGGTTTATAATGAAGCCAACAAATACTGAAATTTGAACAATTTGTGAAGTCAGTAGAAAATGTGTAACCACATACTCAGGCAAATAGGCTTTTCTTATATAATAATCACCCTGCTCTTATAAGAAGCAGATGCAATTTCAAAGCAATAGAAAATGCGTGCTGCATACTGGAACACACTTATTTAAGAAATCATCTCTCAAGAAGTCCACGGCTTCATGTTTACTGCCTCTGTCTCGTCCTTTTTCTCAGTGAGGTTGTTCTCTGGTTTCCCCCGCCACCCATCGAAGGTGCACACCACCCACCACGATCATGCTCCATTAAGCTCTTGCGTTAAACAAAAAAGTTCTACTGAGCTTTCATTTATCAACCTTCCCCCAAAGTGCTTTATGCATTTCATCAGGGATTTGCAAAACTATTCACGGCTTCGGAAGCACAGCGCTGGAGGACCGTGATCGATGGAGGAGGAATTCAGTAACTGCCCAGTGCTGTGGAGCAGTCCTGGGTAGTGGTTTGGGACAGGAAGTGAAAGAGCAGCAGATAACGAGCTGAGGTATTTGATAGGGTCCTTGTTTAAAATGCGTTGGGATTTTTAAGTGCTCTTAGTCATTAAAGACTCACTTTCAACTCTCGTTCAGAGGTGTTTGTTTTTGAGAAAGCCATAATTTAACACGCTGCTGGGTGTTGGTCCAGGCCTGTCCCAAGTAGATGTTCAACCCTGCAAAGCAAGACAAAGTACAAAAATATTTCATTTCTTCAGAATATTTCCTGTATTTATATACACTAATTTTATAAAGATGCTGATGGACAGTGGTAAGCACACATGTAAAACCCTGCAAAAGATGGATAGGACTGCTTCAGGACAGAAAGCCCTGTAAGCACAAAGTTTTGTTGTTTGGATTTAACTTAAGTGCTTCTACCAAATACAGTCACAGCTTAACACTGCTTGTCTTATTAATTAAAATAGAAATGCCTTTGAAGGCAACATTTTTGCCTTCTCTCTTTCTGGTGTAATGTTGGTGTGATCTTTCGGTGCTGGAATAAGGGGTTTTGTTCTTGCAAAGAGCTTCAGAGGGTGTCTGCCTGAGCCCCTTTATTCTGCAGTGTAGATGTTTGGAAAGCTGCCGCATCTCCTCAGCTGGGTATTCTCATTGCTTAGCACATTCCCCGCAGCCCCTGACAAGAACGTTACTGTGGGAACAGGGGAATGTCCAAAGCACACTATGTTCTGGCAAATCCCAGCTGGCAGGCAGCCCTCTGGGGTCATAGCTAGCCAGATGTGACGTGGGCTGCTCTAAATCAGACCATTGGCAGGCTCGAAGGACCAAGAAATTTTTTGCTGCATCCACTTACCCCCAGCAGATACTGGGGCAGCTGAGGTTAGAGGCTAACATAGTGCTTCTTAGCAATTTCGAGGTGGAACATCGATCACTGGTTTCCATGAAGAATTAAATGGTACATTGAGTTTATTGACAAGAGAGGATATATAAAAACATTTTCTCTCATACATGAGAGAGAAAATTACGATGCTTGAAGCATTCATTAAGTCCAGAATTTCTATCACAAAAACATGGGGCTGACAGTAATGTTGTTTACAATTTTAGTTAACACAGAATTAAATGGGACTGTTCTTGTGGCCGGCCATAAATAATGCTGAAGTCACTATAAATAGAAGTTAAATTATTTCTGGAAGCACCTGAATCTCGTATCCAGGATTGGGGTCCTGTTGTGCTGGTTATTTATAAGCATGGAATAGAAAATTCTTTCTGAGAAGTTACTGGCAAAAAAAGGACATGGCATGACATGGGCAAATAACCAACTAAAAAGTGAAATAACTAAGTGACCATACGAATGAATGAAATGATCCTCACAGCCCTACGTTAATACTCTTTTTCATGATCATAGGTAAAATTGTACTTACTATGAACAATCCACAGTTTTTTTTTAAAAGTACACATTTTATTTAAAAGCAAACAACAAACTACTGCAATGAAGGCACTGCAGAATTTTATTAAATATTATTCATTACAGTTTTTGTTAATTCTTATGTAGATGGTATTTGTCTTTTTATAAATGGTTATTTGCCATCTATTACTTCATTAAAACAGCTATGTTTTTTAATAAGCCTTTTAACTTTCTTTGGGATGTTTAGTTTAGTTGTGTTGTAATCACAACCCTACTCAAGTGGTGCAGAATAAATAGTAGATAACAATGATGAATGAAGTTGAGTATTGCAGAAAATAGGTGTTTTATCCAGCTTCTGCTGAAATCCATGAATAGATTCCTATTGACATTGGTGAAAATAAGTGGAGAAAAGATCTGTCAATTCAACTTGCAAGCTTTATGATAAGTTAGTATACAGAGTTAAACCACATAGACCCTCAGCCATAAGGAAGTAGTAGTGCTATAATTTTTAGACATTTAGAAAGGGATTATTAATGGAAAACTGTTTATTTGTCTGACAGTAGAAGAGTTGTCCTTTTACATTATTGATTATAGGTAATTTAGGAAGACCTGGGTGGTCTTATGAAGGTCAAAATAAATTATGCTGGAGATAATGTCTATGCGTGTATAGATGAGGTATACCTGTATGGTATACCATATAACAGCGCTATATGACAGTGAATTACATATTGCTTTTTATTTATTACCTAAAAATACTATAACAGTTCTTAGTCAATAAATTTATATGATAAGAGAACAAGAGCAAAAACAATGTTTCTATGTCTTTCTGTGCAGTCTAATAGTGTTGCTTATTTATGGAATGTAATATTGTTGATTTTGAATGTTGATACAGTTGGTTTTCTTTATCTTCATAAATAAATGATTATGCCACATGTAAGTTCTAACATGCAGTAGTAGAAACTGCAGAATCAAAACTCCCCTGACAGGGGGCATTTGATGATACATCTTGATCATGCAAAACTGATAAAATCGTTCTGCTCAAGAACTTTCTCTGGATCACAAATTTAATTGTAGTTGTGTTCTGTTCCCTGAATGAGTTTTAATGTAATAGTGAATTGTTCTTTTTCTGTCCACTCTCTCTGAAACTTGCTTATTTCTAGGTGGGAGACAGAGTATTTTCCTGCTTAAACCTATTGGCTATACATAATTCTTGAAGTTCAGTTTGTCAGAAAACAGAATTTACATATAAATGACTTATTGAAATTTTCATGCTGAAGTCTGCACCAGCTCTAGGAGAGGAGTTTTTTGAGGTAAGGGTTCACTAAAGGCTCTTTAACAAGTGGCAGAAAATTAGGGCCCAGACCACAAAGATATGAGCAGCAAAGACATGAAGTGATGGGCACTTGAAGAAAGGTCTTGTTGATTAATCAACAAACAGATACTATTTTGATGATGTAAGAACAAAGACATATACTCGATGTGTAACCTGGCCATGGTGAAAATTACTCATAAAAACAATTGGAGGATGTGGAATCTTGATAGAGATGATAGATTATGCTAAACATATGGTTCCCTACAGAGAAGAAGGCCATCCAATACATGTTTTTTACTTGAAAACAACTCTGTAATGGGTCTGTAGACTGGAGAGGAAATGGAGATAGAAACGACAGCCAGTTTACATAGATATGGAAGCTCAAGTAGAAAAGGCAGGTAGAGGATAGAGTATTTGGATCATTTGCTGAAAGTGGGAATGAAAAGGAAGGAGAGATTCTGATTAACACACAATGTATAATCAAAAGGCAAAAAGTAAAAAATTAGATGTAAAGAAGAGAAGCACAGCAAAGGGTTTATAAAAGCATGTGAAAGTTGAGGGACCATGAAGGTAGGGCAGGCCCATCTAGATTCAGGTAGGAGGTATGCTTTGCTGTACCTGGAAGGATGTAATTTAAAAGGAGAAGCTAGGCTGGACTGAGTGAAGGATGAAGTCAGCAGGGAAGACTTCAACATAGGTTTTCATGGCAACTGTACAAAAGGTAGGATAAAAAGGTGGAAGCCAGAGGATTTTTTGTGTCTTTCTTCTTCACACAGTGGAGGAGATTAAGGCATGTTTGAGTCAAAAATGTGAGGAAAGTAATGCGAGTGAGAGGTTAAGGAAAGTCAGGGAGAGTAACAGGACAGCAGGGAGGATGGACTGGGTCACTGTCTGATGGTGGGATCATAACAGTCACTGTGACAGAGTGAAGGAGGAATAAAGTTAATATTAATAGCCTTCCCTTCCAGCGCGCTTGTTTCTCTAATGGCTTTACTATATGACACTGCTGATAGCCTTCTGACTCCCCCCAAAGTCACAGCCAAAAATATGAGCAGTCCGTAGGCTGTTCTCCTGTTATGCATACAATGCAGACTGTGTTCCAGTGTTGTGTCCAAGACTAATGTTAAAGGAAGGCTCTGCTTTTTATTTTCAAGGACTCAAGCTTTCAAGGCTTTGGACTGAGTGCCAAAAACAATTCATCAGGAACGCTTTACAACTCAGCAATACAAAACCTGTTAGGACACAGATCACCCACAAGACAGAGTTTGGGGAGGAAATATGTAAAGCACTGGTTGACCTCAGCATGATTAATGGTTTTTAACACATTGAACTCTGTTGCTTATGATGTGAATTTTTACACTGGCTCACCCATGGTTGTTTATTTTTATTTTTTGGAGGAGGGGGAACCTCCATTAATTTGTGAAACTTCCATTCATATAGAAGTTAATGACAGTCCATGTATAACAGCAAAATATTTATTTGAGACACAAATGTCCCAGCAGATTCTACTATTCCTCAGCAGTTTCTTCCCCTCAAAAGCAGCCCTTAACAATTACAGCCCTTTACGGACTTTGTGTCAATCATGTCTGTCCCGAAAGGATCGCTTACTGGATGAAGGCAATGAACAAGATCTCTTCCTATAACTACGAAGTCACTCAGTCCCAATCTCCTTGGATTAAGCCACTTTAAAGAAAAGATGAAATAATTTTGATCTCCTGGCATAACTCAGGCCTGTTGATGGTCAGTAGGCCTGATTAGGCGATTGTGATTCATAAAGCCCAAAAGCCTAATAAAGTGAATAAAAAAAGAGTTATTAATGTTGCATTTGGTGCCCTACATTTGAATGACCAACAGTACCTGTACATTTCTAGGTGCCAGTAGTGATGGGCTACATGTATTTGTTTGTAGTGACTGAATTCACCCTTCCTTCTGACCCTGCTTACATACAGGAGCTTGCTCATGAACATCTCTGTTCACAAGGCCTGCAAGAGGTTCCTTATGATGAAGAGAATTGCCATTTCACTTAATCTCATCATTCCCTGTACTCAGTGCTGCTGAGTGATATCTACTTGCTTTCCATGAACTACATACACAGTCACCTGGAGGGCTGGGTGTCTTACAGAGATTTCTGCATCAGGGTAAAAAAATAGGGCTTGGTTCTCCTTCAAGTCATTTTAACATCACAGCAGCAAAACCCATGACCAGACAAAAAACTACTGTGTGAGAAATGTTCTGGTACTAGCTGAGAAGGAGGAAGGCAGCACCTGCTTCATATGTATGTACCTTTAACCTAGAGCTACAGCTTTCGTCTGGTTGACCCCTTATATAAGCAAAAAATCCAGACCTGTTTCCATAAGCCAGTGCTATCCATTTATCTCCCAAGAAGCCAGTCTCCAAATTTCACCCTTGCTCTGACTAATGTTACTGGTTAATCCCAAGCTAAGATTAGAAGAGTGAACATGTTACACAAGGTTAATACCAGCTAGTTCAAGTCTTTTAGCAGTTGATATCTTTGTAAATTCACTTAATGAAGAAGAAAAAATGTGACTCCTCTCCAGTTTTTTTATTTTTATTTTTATTTTTTTTGCATGTTAGACAGCAACACTTTACCTCTTCATATATGTATTAACATTTTTCGTTATTTCTTAATTGCATGTTCAAAAGTTACATGCTTAAGCTCCTTAGAAACAAAGATGTTTTTAGAAACACTACCTAAGATTTTGGAGGGTTTATTACTTGCTCTTTTTGTTAGGGAAATCAAGCAGTTGGAATTTTACAGAAAAGCAGTTACAGGCGTATCCATTTGCGATTTTGAAATGGTAATTCAGAGCCATGCCATTATGATACACTGTTGAAAAATATTAAAGTTCATATTGAAAAATTTACTGATACTATTTCAAGTGGTTAATACTACTGTCATCATTGTAATCTTTCATACTTGTTTACTACAAAAATCATCATAACCATGTGATCTACATTTTAGATATCAGGCATAATCTAGGAGGAAATGATACTATGCAGAAATATTTATATGCTCTTAGTTGGCTAAGGCTAAAGAATAATACTGTGTCACATCAGACCTACAGCAAACTGTTTTCCCTAGCAGCAAGATGAAGCATTCAAGAGCCCCTGAAGTCCTGAGTTTTAGCATGTTTTCTGCCTTTCTTTCTGAAGGATTCTATGGACTGCATGTTCAAGTGCAAGCATCGGGTTAATATCTAAAGAAAACATGGACCATGCCCATGGACACAAGGGGTGAGAAAAGTTTTCTGCAAGCATAAAAGTTAATGGAGGTGCTAAAATAAAAGTCACATTTCAGATGAGGTAATCACCTTATGATGTCAATGTGCAACAGAAAGGTTTTGGGCAGGGTACAAAAGAGGAAGAGAGCATAATGCAGAGGTGAGGCCTTCAGGACAGATAGCAGTTTGTTAAGCCAAGACACTGCTCTGTTGAGCTCTGACATCAATCAGCTATCTAGATTCTTCTCTTAATGGTTCTGGACATGAAAGTTTCAGCTGGTTGGATATATTCTGATTACCCATTTATTGTTAGAGAACAACAGAATAGAATGGAAAACAAATTATCTTATCTAAAGAATAAGGGTACTTTGAGTACTGTAATTAAAACAAAACAAAACAATACTTTTCCCCTTGTTTAACTATTTTCCAAATGAAAGTGTGTCTGTGTGTGCAAAGTTGTTTTTTTCTGAAACTGCAGTTGAGCTATGAGGTGAAAAGTCCATATATTTAGCAGGTCAAACAACACGTATTTCAAAATGAACAGTTAAGTTAACCAGTATACTATTATTTATTTGTTAAACTTTTTTCATCGCCTTCACTTTTCATCCTATTTTGGACTGTCCAGCTATTTTGTTGTCTATGTGGAGTGCTTTTAGAAGATCAATGAATATTTAGAGAGATTTTCTTCTATTTGTGTTTATAACTCTTGACATTGTACATAGTTGCTGCTTTCTAAAGTAAAGTAAATGAGATTTCTTTTTCTTTGATTTACCTGCTGTGAAATGGGATAGACATGCAATGGGTGTTACAAGTGAATGGTTATTTTGAATTCCAAAGTAATCCTTTATTTTTTTTTATTTTTTTTTTCTGTTCCAGTGATTAGAATATGTAAAACCATGGCTTGGTTTCTGGTGTCCATTTGTAAATGGAGGGTGGATACAGCAACATAATAAAGATAGCATATATTTGATTTAACATAATGCTATGATGACACTTGATACAAATTCTTCCTACTTCTTATTCAAACATGGCACTGATGCAAGAATAAAAGCTTTCCCCCTGCCTTTCATAGTCTGAATTTACCCAGTTCAGGGCGCAGTACTGCTGAGACCTCACAAAAGGGGTAGGTTGCTCTCTATTCCCAGACTCATGTACTCACTGTTTCTCACAGGAGTATCCTGCACCATGAAAACTTGTGGAGGTAGAATTCAGCTCTAGTTCTGTAGCTGTAATTTCTCCCAAATACTGGGCTTTCTTTCCTTGTAAGTCTCCCATCTTGAGGTTTATCATTTTCTCTATTAATTCAAAATGAAGCTCTGGCCCACTATGTCTACTTTTAGGAAAGAGGAGGAAAAAGGAAAATAAAAGAAACCTCAAATAGAATATTCATTTCCATTTTTGAATTATATAAGGTGATATGTGGCATATAAAAGCCTCTATTGGTAGCTTGGGATCACATGCTTGTGTTTCTGCTCTCCCTCATCTGGAATGAACTTGGACTATCTGTGTTATGGTTTGGACTGGAGATGTTTTTTCCCCTTCTGTTAAACTGGTGACTACAGGATGTGGCAATTCTGATTATACTGAAAATTGCTGTAATTGTTATCAGGCAATAAACATTCAATATATTTTTGTAAGATTTAGAGCTTAGTGGATGTTTTCAAGTATTTGAGAATAATAACTGGAAGCAAAATGGTAAGGATACAAATTGAATTTGGACTTTACATACTGAGAAAGTTGGCCTGCTTTATTCTGTTAAGGAACCAAGGATTACTGTAACACTGCAATGCAAGACATGTTCTCAGCTACGAAAGAATATGAATGTCTTTTTCGTATAAAAACACATTGTAAGTAGTGCAGGAATGCATACCTGTCATAAGCATAACTGCTGTACAGAAAACAGAACAGGAATGTGAATTAAATGTTCTTACAAAGGACATAATTTTCCTTTTTGGTTCTCTCATAGTCTATATATGGGCAACTTCTATCAAACAAACCTGCAATAAAAACTATGTATTGTGTGTTCACCTTTAAAGAAACCAATAGATAATGCTTGTATAATTTAGGTGAGAGCTCTTATTTATTACTCTGAAATTATAGTACTTTTTAAAGTACTCCATATGTGTAGATGGGAGTGAAGATTCTTAAGTTGTTAACATTTGATCTCCTGTTATAATTAATCAGATCCAGAATGTAGCTTAAATAATGTGTTTATATAGTGTTGTCTAAGAGTTTTACTTACAGTCCTGCTTTGAAACTGTCTGTGTTCAATGGGACTAAATATAGGTGCACTCTTTTTCCTTTTGATAAAACACATTTCCACCGGATATTCCTCTTACTTTATTTTAAGAATTGATGATTTTAGAAAAGGTAAAGCTAATTCAGAAATCCTGTAAGTATTTTATCGGCCTAGTAATGCCCATAACTCATTCACTTGAAACATTGCAGGATGGGAATTAGGTTCTTGGATTAAAAAGCTCCCTTTTAAAATAAACAGGAGGAAACATAGAGGAGAGACAGAAAAGTGTAACTTGTTTAACATTTAACAAGCCTCTTGATCCGTTTTCTGGACCAGTTACTATGCTTTTGAAGATAAAAGCAATTACATTAGATATGGGAGTGGTTTTTGTGCACTGAGGGTTGAGAGAAATTGGTTCTTTACAGAAGCAGGAATGTGAATGCCTGGCTCTGTCTCTGTGGTGATTTTTTGACCATTTTTTCTGAGTCCATCTGGGATAAATCCAGACCTCACTGAAATCAGTGAGACTTTGCTCATTGCCTTCAGCAGGGCCAGGATTTTATTTGTGAATTCTCTAGTTTTTAGTCACTGGCCAGCTCCAATGAAGCTACATTTAAGCTTTTCTTTTTTACTACTGCAAGTTGCCTCATCCTGGCCCTAGTCAGCAAAATGACTCCCAAGAAATTTTCTTTCTGGAAAGTACATCGTTGATGATCTTAGCATGGACTCTTGTTAGCTGGAGCACACCAATATTTTGATGAAAGACTAGGGACCCAGTAATAAAGTCTGAATGTTTGCTAGGCTGTGGGTTGTGTTAGGCTGTGCCGGGTCAAAGAGCTGTCTTGTAAATGTTGGCCAACCAGTGGAAAGCTTCCGCGTGGGATCTGAAAGTTGGCCAGGTCCTGTGGGATCTCTGTCAATGCCGTAACATAGCTAGCAGTGACATTAGATGGTGCAGGGGAGGATGTTTGAAATCTGCAGGTCTCGAACAGAGTGGGGTTTTTCTTTATACTGCCTCTGTGGAGAGAAAGAGACACATGCCGCCGATGCAAATTCATTCAACTTGGTGCACATCTCCAAAATGCTTTGTAGGAAACAATTTACAGAAGCCAACCCAGAGACTTAGGAACTTAAGGAATGTTTTTTGAAGTCTCAGGTGTTTAGCATAGCCCCACTGCAGGCCAGTGGATTTTGAAGTCCTTGATACATCATTTGTGTCTGAAAAAATGGACCTGGTCTCCAAAGTCATTTATCTACTGATAAGCAGAGGCGGAGAGGAGTTTCAGTGTTCCTGTGCATTGTCTGTGCCTGACCTCTGGCCCTCTGCTTTTAGGAGACAAATTTTCAAATTCAAGGTAGGTGCCAGGAGTCACCCCAGACATTGAATAAGGAGGATCAGGTACCAAAGATTGGGTTTGCAGAAGGTGAATGAGAGGTGAATGAGAGTTGAGTCATTCCATTTGGCTGTTGTTTGGTCCCTGCTGAGACCTGGATGTGGGATACGTATTTTGAAGGCCAGTAATGAAGTTACACACAGGAGGATGGTGCTGTAGGTACTTTACGAGGCCAAGGTGACCTGAGCAGTTGTGTCAGGCTGCGTTCTGGCCATGCAGCACTTTTGCCAGTATGCTGTCCATGTTCAGCTTGGGTTCCCTTTCACTGCTAGGCTGCTGTATTTTCAGGTCTGACATTGTGGATCACTTTCTCTTCATTCTGGATTGTTTTGAGGGAAAAAAAAAAGAAAGAAAGAAAAAAAAAGAGGTTGAATGAAAACTGAATTCCATAATTCCTTTTCCTATGATGTATCTTCAGTGGAAGAGTAAGCTGTCTTCCAAGATAACTCAAATACTATCACTCATCACAAATGTTACCTTCAAATTTCAAGTTACCTTCCTAATACAGTTACAGATCTGCTGCAAAGTCATCCAGTAGTTGGATGTCAATGTCTTCCAGTTTCTGCTAGTCACAGTATGTTCTTTGATTTTGGGAGGTTATGTAAAATTGTGATTGGTTGTGATCTCATTTTGTTATCTTGTATAGTTACTGGAGAGCATAAAGAAATGGGTGGTTATACGCAGTCTTTCTGATAATATGGAAGTGTTGAAAAAGGTAATTTAAGTTGCAGTGAGTACTCAAGGATTTAAAATACATAGTTTGCCCCTGCTAGCTTTCTCTCAATACTGGTAATGTGCTTTGGATTAAAAATATTCAAACAATTACAGTAACTGAAACTATTACAGCCCCCTCTGTGTGTTGTGAGTTTGCTGCTCTGCCATTCAAGTTTTGAGTCTGATGCAGTAAATAGAAACTTTATTTTTACTTTCCTTAGGCTCTGTGCAGCTTACCAGCCTGCTGTGTGTTAGCCACAAAACGAACTCAGTGGCAGGTCAAAAAGAAAGCTGGCAACTTTGCAGCTAGGACGCCTCTCTTCCAACTATTTAGGCTATTCCCTTCTCTTTCCTGGATGGCACTGGAGTTCCCAGGTCCTTATGACTCCTGTAGTGTTTTCCTCCTCTGGCAGGCCTCCGGGCTTCTTGGTTCCTCTGTTTCTCTGCCTACACGAAGCAGGTCTGCGGGGAAAGGCAAAGGGCTGCTTGAGAGTGGACAGTGTGTTTCAGATAAAGGAATGAAGGGGGTGAGGTGGCTCAATATATTACTCCAGGAGGGGTTTGCTGGAGCCAGGAAAATCCAGCTCGTCCAGACTGGCTCTGCTTTCCTTTCACCCCCTCCTGTGAGTAATGTGAGTTGTTTATTTCTTCATCCCTGTCCTTGCAGAGAACAACTAGGCGTTCATTTCTTTTCCCACCTCCTCCTCTCCTAGGCCCCTCTTTGTTCCTTGAAGAAGTGGGGAGGAGCACGGGAAGGGAGAATTCTGCAAGGAAAAACACTTTCGCTTCTTTTGCTCATTGAATCACAAGCCTGGGGGGGAGGGAGGGGAAGGCAGAATCAGATGAAGAAGAGCAAGGACACTGAGGGATTTGGAGTAATATCTTCATGTTAGGGGCATGCAGCCTGTCCCAAACCTCTTCTTCTCCCATACCCAGCATGGTGAGAGCCTTTTTGCTGCTCTACTGCCCCTTGTTGCTGCCTGTACATTTCCATACAGCACCCTATTGGAGATTTCTGCTAGGACAGGTTTTAAGATAAAATTGAGCCTTAACTTCCTGTTCCTCTAATAGTTCTCACTACCAATTTAATTACCCTGTTTTAAACTGTTTTAAGTAATTACTGAAATAGATGTTCACTTGATAATTTGCAGTTTAAAGAAGAGTTTGAAAAATTAATTTCATTAAATAGGAAGACACTATGTAATCTCTTCAGACATTCCAAGTTTCCTCTTAATATTTTACGGTATTTTTACTATTTACTTTGTATCTCTTTTCTTGGAAGTGTTTATTTTGGGTGGTCAAAACAAAATTCTCTCTATGTCTCTCATCAGCTGTAAGATGAATGCATACAGTTGGAACAAGTTCCATTGAAGCCTTCATGCAGAATAAACAAAGTCCTGACCGAAGGCTTGAGTCATGATAGATCTTTAATGACTATTGTCATGAAAAAGTAGTTATGTTCTCCACCAGAAATAAAAGAAAAAAAAAGAAAAAGGGTGTAGCTTTGCTGCGGAGTCAGCAACACATCAAGATGGGGGCAACCAAGGGAGAGATTCAAAGGGCAAGGCTGATACGGCTGATGGGCATTGGAACGAGCATTAGCAGCTGTGTGTTCGTGAATGAGGGCAATGCAAGTGTGCTGGGGAGGCCAAGTATGTCACGGGGAATTTCTGGTGTTGCAGGCTCTTCAGATGGGATCAGCCTGCAAAAACGGGTATTACAGTAGGGTGCTGTAACTGTGGAGTCACCACTTACGTTTTTGTAGGCTGTATCATACTACCCTGCGGTAAAGCAATTTTGTCTCAAATGTTCCTGTACTCTGCGGGGAATCTGACATGGGGATTATTTTGGGAAGGGAGGTTTGGTATTTCTGCAGATGGAGCTAGAGAGCAGGGAGATGCCTATGAAATCACAGCACATCCTTAAACAAAGCAGATCTGTTTCCACTGCCTTTCCTACTGGTGTGACAGTTAGCGTAACACTTGGCAGTCAACAAACGCCGCATGCTGCTCTTGTCATCATGCGGTGGGGCAGGAAAACTGCTGACATGGAAAAGTGCAGACAAAATCAAGCAAAATGATTCATGGCTTGGAAGGCTGCTGTGTCCTGGGGAAAGATTAATCAGAACTGGCCCAGAAACCTCGGGGATAGTAATATACATGTGTATTATAGTTACTGGGTGATAGAAAAATATCTCTGCATGGGCTGGGCCACATTCACAGATGCTAGTTTAGGAGGTACATTATTATTTTTTTGCAGTTAGGAAAAGTCTTTCTTGTAAAAGTCTAATCTCTCTGTGAGTGAGGGGCGAGGAAACCTGCCTTGTATAGCTTACAGACCTACGATGTTCATAAACAGTACTAAGGCAGGACTGGGTGGAAAGTCATAAAAAATTGCACTTTCAGACCATTGCTTAGTGAAGAAAAGATGCCATGAGAGCTGTGGGACAAGCTTATCAACAGGAAATAAAACACTTTGGTTCTTTAAGAGTTCAAGGATCTGAGAGTGGTTCAAACTGTGATCTCATTCTCTGTGGCAGTGAGAGATTAAAATTCTCATCTTCATTTTAGTGCTCGATGATAATCTGTACATTTTGGTAAGGATGCATTTGTCTTTCTGTAGCCTTACCTATATTTGAGATGAAGGACTGGAAGAGGCAGTAATTGGAAGTCTCAAAGGTTTACAGATAGTTAGAAAGAGAGAAAACACCATTGTAACTAATGGGAAGATATACACAGGTGATCTGAGAGCAGGGAATATTTTAGACTAAATTTATAAGGAAATGAACTTAGTAAAATTGTTCTCCGATTTTGATTAGAGAAAAAAATTCAGAATAATAAACTCCAAACCTTCAGGCCACTTTTAACAAAACACCATTATTTTCTTAGAATTATTCAGTTGCTGTTTATTGTGAAAAAATAGAGCTAGGAAAGTCGTGAATACCCCTATGGAAGGAAAAGTTTCAATATAGACCATAAGCCAGTAAGCCTGCATATCCTGGCCAGCCAAACGGCACACACGGTGCTCAGAAACAGGCAGGGTGTGTGCTGCCTCTTGCGTGACCTGAAGCTGATGGATGTAGGAGGGATGGGGGGCAGTGTGGATTGCAGGGAGGGGAATTTATCAAAGGAATATGGAAAAGGGGCTTGGGTTGTTGCGCTATGGAGGGGGGAATGATGCAAGCCACAAATCTGTAGGAAACCGGGCTTTATTAGTTCCACTGCTTTTGGAACAACTTGTTTAAACTTCCCTTGTAGGTAATTAACTTTCTAATGGCACTGTGAGATAGGCCACCTGCAGAACCCTTGGGCAGGGGGATTCACAAGCATGTACGGTTCAAAATAGGGCCTCATGGAAAACTAGGCAAAAGTGTGTTAGAATAATATTTACATTCAGTAGCATTAAGTACATCTGTTTGTTATTAGTGGGAGGCTGAACTGGCTAAAAATCTTTCACAAGAGAGTGACCCAGCAGCAGAAGGCCAGGTACCTCTGACAGCTTTTCTACAGCTACCAATAGAGCTATTTTCAAAAGCTTGACAAGAGTTCCCTCGCAATATCAATTTGAATACAAAGGAGGTCAAATTTTGATTACTGGAATATGCAGATGTTTCTTTTCTGTCCCTTTAGGTCCCTGGTTTAGTACTTATTTCTTTGCTACAACGATGTTTACAGGGGTGTGCAGTTTTCATACAAATTACGGGAGTGCAGCTCTGGTTGAAATCAGTGAAAGCTAAAGGTGGTCAGCCTGTCTGAAAAATCAAGGGAGATGGGTCACAGTCTTAACCCTACTAATTTTAAACAATAATTTTAAGCTTCTCTAGAGTATTATTCAATGGAAAAATATTATTTTATCTTAATTAGTCAAAGTGAGACACAGTACAAGAGATTTTAATGTATATAATTCAGTTTAGTACTCCTGAACATAACTTTGATATCTGAAGATTGTACACATAATTGCTAACAAGGGTTACTGATTTCAGTGTAATTGTGATGATTCAAGCTACCTGGAAATAATGCTTAGTTGGAAACTCTGTCATAACTGAGTACAGTCTCTCAATCTTCTAATCATACATCTTAGATGTATGTTATGTTTATGTGTGTATGTACAAAACAGTATTAGAGAGACGGGCTATTATTGTTTAGGGTTTAGGAACTCTGTTGTAGTGGTATTGAGGCTTTTGTGTTGAATTTCCTACTTCACTATGGATTTGTTTGATGTAAAATTTAGTAACCACCTCCTGTTTTGTAATTGTTATAACATGTACCTCTTTGTCTTTTCTCTTGATTTGTAAAAGCTTGAAGGACAGGAAGAAAAACACTCTTTGTGTATGTTTATATGTAACACACAGCACATAAAACAACGGAGCCCCCCACCTTTGCTAGCTGACTCTTTCAAATCTTATGTATCTGTAAGTTGCAGAGAGGTTTCTAACTGAAAACTCTTATTGCAGACTCCTTTTAGTCACAGATTACTGTCATCTTTCCTCTCAATTCTTAAAAAAATATCTCCATCCAGCCACTTTGCAGGTTTCCTTTCCCTTTAGGTCAACACTCACTGCCAGGAAACAGCCTCATTCAGTAGTCCAGTGTCTTCTGTCTCAGATCACTGAATGTTGTGTATTTCCTGGCCAGTTTGCATCTTCAGTGTCTGCCAGGTATAAGTATGCCCAGAAATTATGATATTATGTTACTCCTTTGTCTCGCACCTACAGAGTCTTGTCCTATCCACTCTTTGGTATAGGGATCTTTGGATCGTTGTAGACAGGGATAGGAATCTTTGGGATCTTTTTCAGGCTGTGTAGTTTGTACAACATATTGAAAGCCTGATATAAATAATACAGATCTGTTCTGTCACACAGGCACTCATGCTATTTGAATTCTGTAGGGCATGTGAGACAGCTGTGCCGTACAGGCAGACATGCTACAGGAGCTTTGAAGGACTTGTGTGCCCCTGGAAAGGAGTGCCCTTGCTATTGGAGGACATCTGGAATACCCAGAGGCATCTCCTGTGGCAGTCAGGACCCTTATTCGCTTACCTCAAATCATACAAGTAGACATTTATTATTTATGTAGCATTCTACAGTGTAAAACTCTCCCAGGGAACTCATTCCTGAAGAGAGGAAAAAGCAAAACCCCTTTTGATTTGACCAAATATGGAAGAAATCTATCTCAGTTATGCTCAAACTGAAATGAACATTGGGAAGTAAAACATCTCCAAAGAGAATTAACACAATAGCAACAGATGTAAAGAGCTGTGTGTCTGGAGCTTAGCAGCAGAAGTAACCGCCTTATCAAGAGACTCAGAGTGTTGTTTTGTGGTTTAGAAAAGCAAGTAGGTATGACCAAAATGACTGTCCTTTGGGAAGACAGAGTCAAAGGGCACATGCTTGAGAGCCACAAATATGAGCTATTCAGAAAACAAACAAAGACCTCTAAACTAAAATGTGCAGGTGACTGAAAAGGTCACCCGGTGAAAAGCACAAAGAATGAAGCAAATCAAGGTGATGAGGTGTGCTCGAAACAGTGGCCTCATCTCCTGTGCAAGAGCACCAGATGAGGAGCGGTGTGGGTCAGTAGATCCCACACTGGGGTTGGGATCCTCCAAGCTCCTCCGGTCTGCACGGAGCACTGGGACACAGCTGCTCATTTAATGGCCAGTAATGTGGGTGGGTAATGTGTTCAAAATGTGTAGGTTTCTTGAGCTGTACTATTTAAACAGTGCAGAATGGCAAGACTTTGAAACAAATCCTAACGTTTTATAAGCTCTGTAGCTGCTTGAAAAAAAGGAAGCAAATATTCATTCAAAAAGGGGAGACCACCTACTTAAAATGTAACCCTGCAAGTAAGACAAGCATTTCTTAAATAAACTCAATGTGCAAGCGGTGAGTCACCCTTTCACTTCTGTAAATTTTTGTGTGGTGTGTTTCTATTGAAAGCCATTTGGTTTCAGAAAGGTGTGGACCTGATTCTCTCCTTTCTTGTGCTAACTCATATTCATACAAAGCAGGTAGATTACTCATTCAAGGGCTTACTCCCCCTCTGACCTTGCCAGCTGAAAGCTGATGCTGTGCTCTCTGATACCAGCTCCATGCAATGCTGCCACTTGTTTCTTATTAACCCTTTTCATGCTCAGTAAATCTGAAGGCTCTGCTGAAATCACACACCCTTTCTCAAATCACATTTTATATAAGGTAAATTCAGCTACACTCAGATCTACCAGAGCTGCACTAGTATGCTTGCTTTCAGTGTGCTGTTTTCTTTATTCCTTTTTTTTTTTTTCCTTTTATTTTTTTCCCCCTCAAGCGGTTACAACTATTTTGATGAGTCTCATTTTGTCCTGTGCGGTCACTTATCTGTTGCGACCCACTTAGTGGCTTCCACATGTTGCTAAAATGTGTTTGGAAGAGGGGATTAAGTTACTATTTCTAGCTGTGAGTTTGTTTGGTCACTTGGACACGTTCACTGGGATGTGAGATCCGAGAGCCCACGTAGAGCCTTCCAGTTTGAGATTTTCTATTTTCTTTCCTCGCTATGGGGGACCTCACACATGCTTCCCCTGTAAGTCCTGCTGCAAGGAAATGCATGTAGTGTCAGAAGTGAAATCCGTTCAGCCTAGCTTCTTGTTTCCACTGCCTTTGGGATGTTACTTGAGGTGCCTCCCTCCAGAGGTAGAAGAGGAAAAAAGGATTGTGAAAGGTCTCTCAAAACACTCAGGGTCTATTGCAGAAAATCTTTCTTGAATAATTCATGACAAAAATTGAGTGAAGACTTGCTTTTGTTTGAGTTAAAATTGGGAGATCAGAAATTCAAGAAGGATGTTTAGTAACCAAAAAAAGCTTCACTGTTCCCAGAATTTTTTATTATTATTATTATTTTTTTCCTGGATGTTCCCTTTTAGAATTATTTCCTACTAATTACAGTGCTTCTTTGAGAATGTAAGGGTTGTAAGCATTGACTAGGTCACATTTAATCAAACCTATTTCCTTGTGAGTGTTGTGACTCATCTAGATTTTACTCTTTACCATCTTTTTGCTGATGTCTTCGTATCAGAGGTTTTTGTACTTGAGGAGGTTTGAGGAAGATGTTTTTTCTTGTGATTTCTCTTGTGATTCTTAGCAGTTAAATGTTTATAAAAATAAACAACATGCAGTGACATTGTTTTCATACAAACAGCGATACTTACACAGTTCTGCGTAATAGTCTTTGGCCATAGCTTGGGAGTGAAGAGTTAAAACAGAGGCAGAGATGAAGAATCTGCTTAATTTCAAGCCAAGTAAATAAACCTAAACAACACAAGAAGAGACAGGATAAGACTCTTTGGGCTCTGCTCTCGGTGGTATTTTGCATATATTATGCACGACACCTCAACTATCACCAGCATGGCCACATGTTGCAGTAGGAGAATCACCTTTATGGACAACTGAGAGCATTGTTCAGGGTGTGATGCAGTGCAGGTTTGAGCTTCCTAGCCTGTTTCAGATAGGCTGCTCTTCTGGGTTTTCTACAGTTGTGTTCTTCCAGTACACTTGGAAGATACATTAATTTCCTTTGCATAGTATTGAACAAGACATAACTCAACAGCTTCCCAAGACCTCTAGTGATGGAATTATGAAATAAAAAACCCAAGAGGAACTACTGTTTTCTTTACAAATGCTGTTTGGAAATGTTTGCTGATTTGGAAATGAATGGATGCTGATGCAATGGAAACCAGAGAGTTCAGTCTCTGCTTGAATGGTAAAGTATCTGATTATTTACAGTAGTATTTTATCTGAAGACCTGGATATTAATTGATGGAATATGCAGCAGCTTCCTGAAGGCACCAGGCACCCAAGTAACTGAACAAGCATGTTATGAATTTGAATGTGACTTTCACATCTAGGGCTGTGTATGTACAGGCAATTACTTGTGTGAATGTGCAGAGGAAAACAGAATGTAATGTCTGCTAGGCAGCCAATAAACTTGAATTATATCTTTCTGTTTCCCTCAGCCAGGAAGTCACCCAGCTATTTTTAAATCTGTATCCATGAAAGTAGTCAGACATAAGGCTCTTTCTTGAGGAAAAAAAGGTCAGGAAAAGATTTAAAATATCCTGAAATTCCCTAGCCCTGTTTATCTGTTGCTGCCTCTCTCTTTCTCTCAGAGGGCTTACAGGTTGCATTTTTTTCCAGCCTGAAAGCAAGAGTTCAGGAGGTTTTTTTCCAGAAATGTACATTTTAAAGGGGTCTGTAATATCAAGTAGGCAATCAGTGAGTCTTTCACACAAGTGTTTCTACCTTTGGCACCTGGTGCATCTCTTGGCAAGTTCCTGGGACACTTGCTAATAGCTGGAAACTAGAGGATAGCGATGACAGTCAGATGACAGTAGTTTTTCACTGGAGTGGTCATTACTGTCTGGGGTAGTAGTCCGTGAGAACACACAGGTGTATGAGCTGTTCTCAGCTGCATTTTGCAAAGAGAAAAAAGAAAAGTGAAAATGTAAAATTTGATCTTTTAAATGGTTTCACAGGGGTGAAACCCACTTTTTTTTTCTTTCTTTTTTTTTTTTTTTTTTTCTTGTTTATCACTGGAAGAGAAAGCTTAGCAGGTTAGTAAAATATCCAAGTTTAATTTGGGAGGTCTATTTTTATTTATTTATTTATTTATTTTTAACATCTGGCTCTAGAATAGAGAAAATATGTCACTTTGGGCAAATTACTCAAAGCCAATCATATAGTAGTAAAGCGCATGCGCGCACACACACACACAAAAGAATTCCTTTATTCTTCACTGCTTTGAATGTACATTTTAAGGTAACATCTTTAGCTTGTGCAGCCCTTGGCACAAATGAGAGTCTATCTCCAGGAATTAAAATTGCAGGAGACAATTTTTAAATGAAAATAATTTCCTATGGAATTTGATATGCTGTTACTGTATGCATACACTAAATACACTAAATCAAGACAGACTTAGGAATTTTGGGGTGAAACACAGTATATCAAAAAAATCTAGCTTGTGGAAACAGAAGTTATCTGTGAGAAAAACATGGTTTAGCTAAATTTCCTAATGCAAACTTTTTTAAGGAAGAGTTTTGGGATTATTGAAATATCTTTCTGACTTTTCTGAAAGATAACAAATTCCCTTTTTTCAGAAAACTTTTTATTATGAAATTTTAATGTGCACTGCTTGGTGAAAAATTTGTTAATCTGAATTTTTGTTCATTAGGGATGCAAAAGAGTTCAAAATGTTGAAAAACTTTTATGGAGTAACAAAACATATTCAATACAATGTTCCAAACTCTGAGGTCACCCAATGAATAAAAATGTAAGTTTCATTTTCAAACAGGCTGAGTTATCATGTCAGACTTCTTTATGTAGATTTGTCAATTCTGTTAAATATTTTAAATGGATAATAATGATTTTTATATATATAAATATTATTAAAATTTCATTATTATTATTATTATTATTATTATTAATGTTGTTGATTTCTTGCTAGAGGCATAGAGAATTTGCTTGCTTGCTACTACCTGGTGTTTATTAACAACAGGGGAAGGATGAGTCATATGTCCACTTTACAGTTTTCTTAAGGATTATTGTTTAGGCATATGTTTGCTTAAAAATCTGTACTACACGAGTGGTCACAATTTAATAGTAATGCATGTTTGTGCTAGAGGTAAAACTCCTTAAATCCAGCAAAGAACTTGGGTAAGTCACAGGAAATGTGCTGTCACACATCTCTGCGCATTGTAGAGTTTCTGTTTCAGTCTAGACTTGGAACCTCTCATTTGTGGGTAGTTCAGTAACTGAAGAAATCAAGGAGATCTGAGAAGTTCTCAGCATCATGCATCCCTTCCTGGATCTAACTGAAAAATATGTCTTTGTTAGGGAAACTAAGTAAATAGCTATTTTAATGAAATGCATATTGCTCCTGTGGTTACTTAGTAAGTGTATTGCCATTGTTGATAAAGAAGAACTTTCAGTTATTTCAGTTCTTAGTATAGCGTATATTAAAACAAACAAACAAAAAAAAGACACCTTCTTTTGCCTTCCCACATGATGAGCACCGGTGTAGCATTGGAAAATTGGTTGATATTCCTGTTTAAGATGTAAAGTAAATAAAAAAATGTCCCTGGAGGGGATACGTCTTGCCGTGTTCTCTCGGAAGGCTCCTGATGGGACAGAGCTGCCCTCTGTCCACACACAGGCGCTGCGATCAAACACACATGGGGAGTTAATTCCAGCAGACTTTATAGCCACCCCTCCACAATAACAATAAATAATGAAATAAATGCAGAGCACTTTGGCTGGTTGGTTCTCAAAGCGCTCCACAGACCACTCACACAGTAGCGCATTGATTTTTCTCACTCCTGGAATACAGCAATCCTGTGTCAAAACATGGCTGCCATTTAACGGCACACAGCAAAACTACGCAGCGCTCAGGGCAGAAATTGGAACTCACTCTAAAAATGGCAGGACATTTATAATTATGCAACATATTGGAGTTATCAAATGCAGAATATGTCTGTCTTTTCTGATATATGTCTGTCTTTGCTGACTGACTTCAGAACGTGAAAAGAAAACTGAAGGAAATGGCTATATTATCAATGCGTAGTCACTTAGCCAAGGAAATTCTCTTGCTCTTCTGTGAATACCTTTTTTTAAAAAAAATATATATATATATTTATATTTATTTATTTATTCGTTTCTGGTACCGAAGTGCTCACATTGTTCATATCTACAGTCCCCCTCATACCAATAACTGAGCCTGATGAAGCCAGAGATGTGATCTCAGTGTTGTTGGCCATATTGGTCAATTTTACCCATCCAGCTGGGTACCAAGAGCAGAGGAACAGAGGTACCTGAGTCAGAGCAGCGAGCATGCCTCCGTGCTGTGATCATGCTTGTGAGTGCACAGCACAAGCCTCGTATGGTAACTTTCTATATGTTTCACATAGCACTGAACTCTATGGATGTTAAGCTGTCAGCCCTTCTCTAGTGAGCTTGGAGCTACCACTTAAAAAGCCTTATTCAGTATGTTGTCTGATCCAAATGTATTTGTTTGCATTTGATTGGACTAAATGCAGATGTTTTTGTTTTTACTTGAAAATCTTAGTATCTTTTGGTTCTTCCACATTTATCTTAGTATTTCTTCTCAGTGAGGCCAGACTAAAAACTCATTAGCTTTTATTTCTCTTTTTCATGTGTGTATGAGTGCATATCTGTCCGAGTTATTCAGTTTATAGATAAATGTTTTTCAAAACTTTCTTGCTAGTACTAACAGCTCCTCCTAAATTCTCTGAAATCCTGCATTAGGAATTTGAATGCGAGTACTTTTTGATTTCTCATACTGAGTTGCCTCACCACCATTTTCTCCATTGGCTCCTCCTTTATTTATAAGAGATGTATGGAAAAAGTCTAATAAACTTTACCTTTCTTTTATTTTTTAAGAAAGAAGGGGAAGAGTGTCAAAGTCTGAGTGGTCTCTTCCCCACCCTCGGCCCTGCTTTTATTTTCCCTGAGTCCTGAAATATCCTTGATAATGAATTCTCTGTCACTGAAGTTTAAGAATACATTTTTTACTGTTACCTCAGATAAAATTGTAAGATATTATTTATTTCCATTCCTACTTTTTTTTTTTTTTAATTATTATTGTTTTTATTTTTAACGGTGAGCTCTAATGACACACTGTTAGAGGAACTACTGTGTGTTCAGTAGTGAGGAATGAAGCTCTAAAGGTCTGGAAGTTTGGAAAAGTTCAGATGCCTCAAAATGCTTGGATTCCTCTCAAAAATTTTTTCTTAGCTGTATAAATCTACCACCCAGCTGTCATCCTCTGAGGAATTAGCAAAAAAGCATATTTATAAGACAAATTGTTTGGCTGATGGGGAGAAATATGCTAGCAATATTTTTTGATTCCAATTTGAAAGTAGACTATTTCTTCCATTGCAGTCAGAAGTCAGAGCTGCAAGTAGGTTCTTTCCAGCAGACTTACAAAAGCCTTTTTCTTTCTGCAGGCATTTAGCCACACCACCACGGGCTGTGATCTTGTCAGTTCTCATAAGCTGGTAACACCAATGGTAACAAAATACTTTCCCTAGTTAGAGGATGTACATTTCCATGAATTGGTTTGGTTCATCTCATATATGAAGTGTCAAATCTTTTTTTTTTTTTTAACCTGAATCATGAATCCTTTTTTTTTTTTTTTTTTTTCTTGAGTGCATAAAGGACACTGAAAGTCTTTTGAGCACTTTTTTTTTCTTTTTTTTTTTTCTTCTCAATATTAGAAGTTAGTTGTATGAGGAGAAGCAATTTCATATAACCAATTCAATAACGCAAAATCAGTCAGGCACAGGCTTAGCTTGAGAGGTTGGTAGCACCCTCCTCTGTGGCTGTCCTGGCAAGGTAAGCTGACTAAATGGACAGGATCAGGCCCAAAGCATGTACATGAGCCAATAATTCACGCTACAAGATTTTGCATCTTCTGCAAAACAACCCGGCATCTCGGGTAATAACCCCAGAAAGGACAAATGGAACGTGGACTCTCCCTTGTTGGCTATATAAGCAATTATCATTCAGGTGGATTTAAAAGGGCTTTACAGCCCAGCTCATTTATACAATGTGTTAATGTGTGTTACTTCTCCCGCCACTGAAAGCCAGCCACTTATGAACTGAATCATGGCATCGGTTCAACAGCATGTAGCAGCAAGCGGCAGCATGGCAGGCAGCAAGCACAGAAAACATCTCCAGCTGAAACAGCCCCCAGAGCCTCGGGTGGGAGAATTTACATTGCACAGTGTGTGTTAGGTAGGACCTGCGACCTGAGGCCACTTGTGGGAAACATTACCTGGGGTTGTTAGTGACCAGTGGTCGTGATGAGCTCAATCCTGAGTCTCGCTTAGTGGACTGCTAACACTGCAGACCCATACTGCTGCAGTTTGTTGTTGCGGGCTGAAGAGGGAAAGAAATTTAGAAATTGTTGCCAGCACCACTAGCAAGAGCAGTGGAGTTTTCTCCTCTAAGTAGGCCCAGTAGACACAAGTAGAGCTCTACACCTGAGTTGCTACGTCAGCCCTATATTCGTTTTGTAATATTTCCATTTGTCAGAGTTCTTTGAATGGGCAGATTCTTAGAGGGAGATGCGTTTGCTGCTCTGCAGCTATAGGTCTCTCTTCCTGTGAAAGCGAAGTATTATGAATGCAAAAGACTTTTCTTGCTAACACTGTTGAGAGGATGGAAGTTCTGGTGGGAAAACTTCCAAGTGAAACTTTGGCTTCACTCAGCTGGAGTGGCACAGTCTCCATACTAACAGCACCTTCCCCAATCCCCCCCCCCCCCCCCCCCCCTTTTTAAAAAAAAAAACCACAAACTTCCCCGTGTCACAGCTCTGTGCAAATATTTCCCATATGTCAGCTGGCTGATCCAGTAATCACTTAGGGCTGGAGTGTAAATTACACAAGCAGCAGCACACACACAAATATCTGACTTGTACGATTCTGTAATTCGGCTAGATTTAACTACGGTGAATTGAACTAATCTTAAATTAAAACATTTCTTTTCATAGCTGTATAGATTCAGTGCTAGAAGGGCTATTATTCCATCTTCCACTTTACTACTGGCCAATGCAGAAAGTTTCCCTTGTGTTTTAATGGTGCCTCTCTTGCTGTTTGCTTTCCCTGTTTGCTTTCATTTCTATCCAGTGTGCTGTCATTACGCCATGAACTGGATTCTTTTTTTTTTTTTTTTGAACATCTAGAATGTGCATGGCATTTTCTAAACAAATTAATTAATAGCGTATGCTATTGCTTATTTTATTTCTGTAATACAGCGCGTGAGAAGTTGACTGTAATGTTTCAGACAGGGTAATAGCCAGGGAGTATTTTGATTTTAGGGAATTCTGGGAGGCTTTAAATTAATCTTTTCCTTCAAGGTGGTAGGAGTGTGTTCCTCAGCACAACACTGCCTGAGTATATGCTGGCATTCATGGGAGGCAGAAGAAATATAATGGTGTGGGAGGCTTGGATTTCTAAAATGAAAAGTCTTTTTAGGAAAGAATGCTTTGAACAGCCCTGGCTGCAGGTTTCGCTCTCTGCTTGCATGCACGTGTGCCTCCAGCACTGACTGCTCAGCATGGGGCTGGTGGGCAGGCAGCGAGCTGGTGGCTGCTGCGGGGCTGCAGGGCTGCGGGGTGGAGCTGCTCCTGCCTGCCTTCGTTTGGGGCTGGAGGAGCCCCTTGTCCCAGCTACACCACCATCTGCAACACCTCCTCCCATCTCATCATCACTTTTACTGCTGATATTCTCTCTGCACCTGCAGAGATTTACAGATCAGTCTTTTAAACTGTCTCTAACTGTTCCAGTGCATAAAAATAAATAAACAAATAAAAAATCTACTCCCTTACCCTCTTGCTTTTCTGACCTTGGTTTCCATTTTTTCTTAGTTTTCTGTAATTTCAGTATCTTTTCTTAAAAAAAAAAAAAAAAAGTTTATTTTTCTCCTGTCTCCCTCTTTTATTCCCCAATATTTTTTCTTTATAATACTGTTGCAGGTGTGGACTTTGAGTACTGTGGAAAAATATAATAAAATGGTTTCTGCATTAGAGGCTTAGACTTATTTGACATTTCCCCGAGCTCATGTTCATCCTCTCTTTCATGGTTGTTTTTATTAAAAAAAAAAAAAAAGTATGTATTTTACACTGAACAATGTTCTGAATTAATGTAGCCTAAAAGATATTGTGAGTAGATTCAGTCACAATGATTGAAACTCTTGTTGGGTTGACTTCCTTCCTTCCTTCCTTCCTTCCTTCCTTCCTTCCTTCCTTCCTTCCTTCCTTCCTTCCTTCCTTCCTTCCTTCCTTCCTTCCTTCCTTCCTTCCTTCCTTCCTTCCTTCCTTCCTTCCGTGGATCAGATGCAAGCTCTCTTCCATGGTTTTGGACAATATTTTTAGCTGTTTGTGAAAAAGAATCAGTAATTTAAGGAAGGGATCTAGCGTCATCCTCAAGAAACTAGGAGGAAAAAAAGCCCAAGCCCAAGAGGTAATGTGGTAGAGTTTCCATAAGATCGATTGCATTTGATGTGAACTGGCTGTGCACATCCCTGAGAAGAACACCCAACACCATGGACTGCTATGATAAGTATCTTTTTGAGTAAGTACACAGGTGACCGTAACGTTTCCTCCTCTGGGCAGCTGCCACAATCCAAAGATGGAGTTAGCTTTGCTAAGGGTCATCTAAAACAAGCTGTCTGCTGCCAATATACAAGGCTCATTCAGTGCACCCCCCAAGGAAGTTCTTGTCCTGGAGCTTGTTTGGGGATGGCTGTGTTCAGGGGAGCATGGAAACGAGGTGGAAGCTCTGTGCGCTCTTCCTTGAGCAGAGAGAGGAGTCCTCGCAGAGAACAATAGCCCTCGATCATTGAAACCCCATCTCCCTGCACCTGCGAGAGTAAAACTGGCTTGAGATGCTCTTTTAAAGTTGCTTTTAATGTTTCTGGAGCAACTCTGTAGAAATCATGTAGGAAAATGAAACTCTTGTTGCCTTCAGTTGCAAAGGGAAGAAGCAGGAAGAATTATTTATAACATTATCTAATTCGGGGTTATTTACTATGGCAATTGTTTCTGGGAGTTCAAAGTCATTTTAGTTGTTTTATATTTATTTATATATTCTTCTCTAGCAAAACCTGCAGAGATAAAAATGGCTCTTGCTGCGCTGGCGCAGTGGCAACCACTGCAAAGCAAAGTGCTCCCCCGAGATGTGAAACTCAGCAGTTTCCCACTGAGTGCTGGAGCAGCTGTGGAAGAAGGAAGAATAAAAGGTGATATGAGTTAGATTTATGCTGATGTATGAGGTGAGCGTAGATTTTTTGCTTAGAAGTTGCTAGAAGGTCATGGTATTTTACCAACTGAGATTTATACATTTGAAAATGAACCTCCAAATGGGAATGTGTCCAAAGTCTAATAAAGCAGGGCTATGCTCATACACTGACCTTGGCAAGCCTGCAGGTAAGTTCCACAACTTCTACCACCTTATAAACACTAAGATGGGTTATATAGAAAAAACTATAGAGGCTCTATTTAGAGACTTATGGTAGCAAGTAGGCAGAAAAACTTCAAAACCACCAATTTAATTTATTGAAGGTCTCAACAGGAACATATAGGAAAAAATTCTGTCTTCCACTGCAAATATTCCCCCAGCAACCCAATCTACCAGCCAAGAGTACCCAGAATTGAAGGGGGGAAAGAAAACCATGTTAGACCTGCTCAGTAATACCACTAAACAAAACTCAAAGGATGAACATGAACCTGATTTTGTGTTTTATCTGCTTAGCTCAGCAAAGAAGCACACAGCTGAGAAGTTTTCCTAGCTGTACTTTACCATTGATGTAATTGTATATCACAACTATTGTACACAAAACAAGAGAACATGCACTGTGGTTTAGGCACTTTTTTTTTTTTTTAAATTCTCCAGACTGTGTCTGGATTTCATAAAGGTTCTTAAAACCACCTTTTGTGGTTCTAAGTCAGAAAAACAAGTGAGATCAAGAAGTTTTTCCTAGTTTCAAGTAAAATGCATGTGATGCCATTTTAAGTTTCAGGATCTCTGCTTCCAGAGAGGCAAAGTGTGCCAGAAAAAATGCAGGCTAGAAGAATCTGGACCACTCCAGGGTGTAAATTAGAGCAAGGCCTTCCCTCCAGCGTCTTTCCAACCTGTTGGTGCAGCAGGGCACCACGGCTCTGCCTGCACTGGCTCCTGGCCACTCCTGAACTCTAGGAATGCCTAGAGGCCAAATCATGCTGCCTCTGCTCTTCTGGAGCAGTATAAAGAGGCCGCAGTGGGTGATGGGAGTATTTGCATGTATAATTCCAGAAATGACAGGAATCACCATCTTCACACTCATTTGTAATAATTTTGTATTAAATCATTATTAGGTTCTTCACTGGATTGTTTTTAGGAGTGTATTTTTTTCTTGTGTTACCTAGCCAGGATCAGAAGAAATCCAAATAATATTTTACGGTAGTCAGACAAAAATATTGTTTCAAATTTTAGTAACAAATCTTATGATATGTAGGGTTTTTAGATTTTGTAATTCCGAGATGAACCTATAACTCTGATATATTTCAATATGAAAAGGGGCTCTTCTAAATGGCCAGGAGCTGGTAACGGATCTGTTGTGTTTGCATGCAGCCTTCTGCTGTAATATGCCTTAGGAGCTACCCCTTTCATGGCCTTTCAAGTTCTATTTGCCCAAGAGATGTATAATACTTTATAATACTTTAGCATGAATAAGAGGTAGAGTGAAAAATATGATATGAATAAGTACGTGTGTTCTTTGTAGCTGACGGCATGTTCCGCCTCAGTGGATCTACTGAAGAGCTGAGGTTATGAATATGGCCCCAGCTGCAATATAGCTGTAATATTTGTTACCTTAAATAACTGCTATAATTTATTTATAATTTTTTCCTTATTGCATTTCTAAAAGTTTTTTTTTGTTATATCTTTAACAAAATAAAATGTAGAAGAGGTTGCTGTTTAGTTTTGAAGTCTATCTTGCGTAGTTCCAAGAAACTGGATCATACTCCAAGGCTGAGTTTAGTTTGTAGGAGTGTAGTTCACTACACAAAACTGATCTGAGTTGTGGAGTCCTGCCAGTACTACTCATAAAGCGGACTCTCACCTAACATAAACTTTTTAGGGCTTATCCTACATCTGTGGTTCGAGATTTGTGGAACACACAGACCATGTGCTAGGGGATGTATGGAACTCCCAGCTGGTTTCATTAATGTAGGTTTCCATTTGTGTGTTGGAGACCTACTTTTGTCCATGTTGAACAACATTTTTGCAAAGATTTTGGCTCTTCTAGCACAGTCTTTGAAATAGTGGAATTTATCCTTGATTACATTAATAGAAATATGTATATATATGTGTGTGTGTATATACATATATATATATGCAAATTTTTTTTGAGAGAGAGTCATATTTTTGCTCTTATAAAGGAAGCATCATTCACCAGATCCCTCTCCCCAATTAGAAGGACTGGTCTTACAGTTCCATGAAACAGTTTCTGGCATGGCAACTAGGAACCTTTTTCATTTAAATGTATTTGCCCTCTCATGAAATCAGGGTTGTTCCTGGACTCCACCTTTGTTTAAAAGAAAAGATAGAACTCTGCCAATGTTTTTCCTTTTTTTTTTTTTTAATTTATTTATTTTTAATAATCCAGCTTTGAGTAAGAGGTCTTACCTTACTCTAGTGCTGAATCCTCCTGAATACATCCACTTTGTGTTTTGGGACTCAGACCTCCACTCAAACGAAAATTTGTTATTTGTCCAAACTGTGTGACTGTAAACCCATAAATTGGTGTGGCCTTAATTAAGCTTCAGTGCATGCCAGATGATGCATTTTGGGAATATGATACGTGTCAGTACAGATCTGAGTTTGTCCCTCTCTAGAGAGAGGACCTGCCAGGTGCACTGCAATCACAGCTCTCCTGTGGTACTGTCATATGGTTCATGTCAGGCAGATAAGGTGAAGCCAGGGTCCTCCTAGAAGGAAGCCAGTGAGGTGGCTGGGATGTTTAAGCAACATGTGACATAGCAGACCTCACACTACTGAGGATGCAGTGCCCTGAACAACATATTGGCCATTTGGGTACTTAAAAACAGCTGAAGCTGTGTTTTAGGTTTTAGTAAATTCTTACATACATGCCTTCCTAATGTGCGACACAAACAAAACCTTTTTAACCAGCAGGACTGTTTCATGAAATGCACTCTAGAGGGAACTGAAGGCTATAATTCTATGTCTGTTTCACTTTTAGTGATTTATTTAATTTCTACATCCTCTCTGCTATAATTTTATTTTTTTATACTAAATTAGATGTATAAAAGATCTAGTTTTTGTCTTTCCCTATATTGCAATATTGGAGAAGCACACATTATTTCCACTCTTTATTATCATTACCTCATTATTAATATGCAAGACTATTTGCACATTATTTCAACTCACTTCCACAAAATCCTTTAGTCTTTAGTACTAAATTTTCTGTATCTGTTCTTATATTCTCATCCTAATGTATTTAAAGCAGTGAGGCCTACCATATTGTCAACAGTTGTTTTTGTTGGTCAGTTTGAATGTACTCCTATAATACATTTACAAAGGCGCAGCAATTTTGAACTGTGTGGCTCACTATATCATATGCAATACAGAACAGTACATATCAACATTTCTGGAGATACTTTTCCTGTAGATATCCATTGTGCTTATGGTTCATTAAATATACAAACCCCACATCTTTAGACTGAACATCTGGGGCCTTGAAGGTGTAAAAACAACCCACTGACATCATTCTTCACATCAGTTTCCTCGCTTATCCATGATACCGTACAAAAACCTTTAGACATGTTTGGATATATTGTATACAAAATTACAGTTTTACCTTGGGAGACAGATGCTCTAAACCTATTGCTCATACCTTTGGAGATCAGGAAAATAATTCTACCTGCTCTTGAAGGACATATCTGTATTAGAAATTTAGTGTCCTGGAGGAATCTATTTGGTATACAGAGCCACTTTTCTGAAGGTAACGTAAGGAATAAGAGTTGTGCTGTGAACTCAAACTCAGCAGTCTGCAATGGGTGAGTGTATCTTCTTATATTGCTTGTACCATACCTGCAGAACAGTCATATATGTAATCAACTTTTCAAACAAATTTTAAAAGCTTTAGTGGGAGATAATTAATTTACTATTAATGAACAGTTGCAATGACTGTGAGAGGGTGGACTGAAAAATTGTCAGCGTCTGTAAATGAAGTAGAGGATATCTTGGCAAAGCCATTTGACAACCTGCAACAGTTATTTCTTGGGAGTAAAAAAATATTTTTCATATCTTCATGTATTTGAAATGCCACATTAGCTACTCTTAATCTTTCTGACTTTTTTTTTTTTTTTTTTTTTTTTTTTTGGGAGGGGGGAGATTGATTAGGAAGATGACTTTTTAGGTGTGTAGGTGGTACTTTATGAAGTAAAAATAGTGAGGCAGGTTGAAGCTGTGGATGTGTCAGAAAGTTCAGCCCCCTGACTGGGAAGCTGCTACTCAAACTTTATAAAGAGGATCTTTTTTCCTGTCCTGACCCCTCTCCCCAAGTCACATTGGTCAGTTCTTCAGTCAGCATATCCTTGAATGTTTATAGCTCTGCTTTAAAGGTGGAATTCTCATCCTGAAGATGATAATCCTTCATCATGTAAAATGACCATAGTGTAATAAGATCTTCTTGCAGGGTGCAAATGTGTTATTAGGTGTCAGTCTGCAGGCTCGGGTCATCCACCAGCTGTTATACTGCACAGGTTGTATTTTTTTGCAACATTTGGTGGAACATTTCGGGACTGCGGGATTATCTGAACCAGATGTGAAAAGCCATCTCCCTGACACAAGTGTGCAATTAGTCATAAGTGATTATCCATGACCCCTTGTGTGCAAGGGGAGGGAAACTTAGGGTTAACTGCTGTCTGCACCTTAGCTGAAGAGGGCTATAAAAGTTCCTCTTTTTTACTTGTTAGAGTTCAGCCAGTTTTCTGCTTGTTCTTGCTTTTCAGATTTTCAGGGACATGTAAACCAGGAGAAACCTAGAAATCTGAGCCCAGCTTGGAAAACTGTAGCAGAAAGTCATTGGGAAATTGAGACCTGAATCCCAGCTGTTCTGCACGTTTCTGTCATTTGCAGTTGCAACACCAGTGTAATATTGCATCTTCTCACCAGTGAAGGCGCTGGATTTGCCTATCAGCCCAAAGGCAAGAGAAAAATAAAGGACCTCTCTCTCGCTAAATAACCCTTCTCTTCTGTATGGATTAGGAGTTAATTTTAAGTTACCTCTGCCACCAACAGCTCTAGTGCCATGACAGTAAGTATGAGACTTTCATGGGGCTTTACCTGTCAGCGTCAACACTTTGGTTCTTCTGGAAACCAACAAGCAGTCAGCACAGTTTCTAGACCACTGCTGGAATACCATTTCTCATGGCTAATATACTACTTTAAAGGAGGCCAACTCAGTTTCTGGACAGCTCTAAGTGGCAGCTGTATCTCTGTGCATGCGTAGGGCTCCTAATACAGTAGGCTACCTATATCTGCTGAGCTGTATGTTTGCTCATATCATAGTAACCCAATTACACGGTTGTGATGGCATTAGGAACTGTGTGAAGCTTTTTATTATTTAGGACCTAATGAAAATTTGAAATGCCTTGGGCAAGCTGCATGTAACTTATGCTCTTTGGCCGATTAATGATTTTCCTTTGTACCACTGGGGTTCATCTTCACCTCCCCAGTGTGACACTCACACCTACTTTCTCTTAGTTATGGCTGTAGGCTACAAGCTGATCAGATTTCTACATTTATCTGTGAAAGGGTCACAGCTCAGCCACAGTGAAAGAAGAAAAAAAAAAAAAGGTAGCTGGTGCTACATAAATTTTGAGCAGCAGGTGGAGATATAAGCCCCCACAGGTTGCATGCTTGTCGGAGGAGATAGGTGCAGTCAGTCAAAGATGACTAATTCAAATTGTTTGCTAGCTACTTTCTTCCCTTCAGCCAAAATTGGCTCAGATTTACCAATACTGAGCCTTACTTCTCAGTTACCACCCATGTCTCTAATGCAGGTCATGAACAGCTTACTGAGGCTGAGAGGATGTGGAGGAATGGGGCAATATGAACTGCTTTCTGACAACATTACAAGAAAGCAGAGCTGCTCTCTGAGTCTTTCAGGGAACCTATGTCCAGTGGTCTCAAGACAAAGTGTGTCTCACATGAAAGCCTCAGCACTAAGCACATTTTCCCATGACTGCTTTTGGAAAAGGAAAAGACCTCCACAATTTTGCTGTGGTTGGTAACCTAGCTAACAGCTCTGTAGCTCTCAGAGCAAATACCAGCCAAAGCACTCAACCTTCACCCACAGCCATGAGACGTGCCAACAGAACAGATCATAGCTCCTGCCCTGCTCAGGTTATAAAGGGACAATAGTACATGGAGGATTCAGCCCTGTGAGAGTTGTATCATCACAGCTACGTCTGTGGACAGTGGAAATTTGAACTGTCTGAACAAAGTGATGGTTTCTTAAGCATAGTGCCTTTGTGGGAAACCAAGAGTCTGCCTTCCCTCAATGAGGTATTTAAAAGCTTCACCAGCCTAACTCTTCTTCCATCAGTTCTAACTCTTTACCCATCAGAGTGGGGGTATAAACCACAGTTTGGCCAGTAAAGTCTTCCAGGCAGTTTTGGGTTCCCAGTGCTCACCAGGCTCAGACAAAGAAGATTTGGTGTTTGTTCCCTGGAGAAAATTTAATCTCTTCAAAAATGGTCGGTTATTTCTGAATCTGCAAGATTGTAAATAAGAAGAAACATCTAAGTTCAGATTTAAGCCTTTCACCATCTTTCTTGAAGGCTTTTTTTTCCCCCCTCAAGCGCTTACCATCAAGGCTGGGCTGCATGAAACACATTTACTTCTGAGTTTTCAAGCACTGCCTGCACTGTAAAATTTAATGGACATCAAGGGAAGAATATTTGTTGGTCAAACAACAATTTTTCAAGATTTATAGTTTCTATCACTCCTGGTTGTGACCTTACCCTCTATCCTAGCCACCTCTCTCAGCATGCAACTGAATTTTTCCAGTTTCATGGTACACTTGAAGTCCTTCAGAATTCAGCATACATACAGAGTCCTGACAAAGCATTGAGTGTTCACCCAAATGTTCAGATAAATATTAGACCCTCCATAAGGAGAAAAAAAAAATCAAAACAAAGCAAAACAACCTTTGGAGGTAAGGTCAACTCCATCCAATGCTTCCTTGTCAGCTGTGACAGCTCTGTCCTGTGTGTAGCCCTTAATCCTTGTCTGCAGCCAAACATCTCTGGGTACACCCTGAGCAGAGGACAGGCGAGGGATGGTGACATCTGCATGTGGACCCACTCCTCAGGCAGAAAGTAAGATGTTGTTCCAGAAATGAGGGATTAGCATGAGTGAAAGAGAGCTCTGACTGTAATTTCCCTTTGGCAGCTTAGATGCACACTTAGCTTTGAATTGGTGAGCAGGTCCGTGGCAGCAAAACAGCCCGTTCACCTCCTCGCAGCGCGATACGTGCTGGAGCTTTGCGGGATCAGCACTCTTGTTTGGATTTCTGAACTCCTGCCAGATCAGGGCATTTAGTTTGGACCATAAGAGAAATAGAAGCTGTTCACAAGGCTTGGGTCCAAATTTCCACACCATTTGCTGTCTTTGGAGATCAGTGTGGAGGTTTGGTACTCGTAAAAGTAGAGGGGAAAGAAAGGAGCATTTAATAAAGAAATGAAATGTGAACAGGAAATATAAAGAATGAATGCAAAGGGTGTCCACCCATGTTCTTGGGAACCCATGTTCTTTAGTAACACTACACAGAGAAAAAGGACGGATGAGTGACAATGGAAGATAAAAAACAATGTAAAATGCAGCCAGTTTTCAATGGTATAGTGGAAGTAACTAAGCCTTGATTCATCTGGAGTTAAAAATTATCACTGAAGCCTTCTTTGGCAATTTCTGGCTGTAGGTGCTGGAGACTGGAAGAGGGAAAGGGAGTGTGGCAGCTGTGAGACGCTGGTCTTGCACCAAGACAAGGTGAGCTGCGAAAAGTCTCTTCCGTAAGGACAGCTCTAAAGTTCCCAGTTTGAGTCCTTTGTGTGTCTGGTTGGATAAAATATGAATATTCCTGATGTAAAGAACATACTTGGGTGATGGGGCTGATTTCTCTAAACATGAGACATTGGTAATGAGCATTGTCATGATTAATTAAAATTGGAAATTGGAGAATTAGCAAGAAATGCAATATAGTAATGTTTAACTGGAGAAAGTATTATCTCTGTTACCCTTTCAAATCAAGCTGCAGAAAATTGCTATCAGATGGAATTACCATGCCCATTAATTTAATTGGAAAATAACTTTAAGAAGAAAGGTCTGGTGCTTCATAATAAAGATGGTGTAAATTTTACAGTAGTTCTTCACAGCCAAGAAAAGAAAAAAGATTAATGGAAACACCTATGTTTCATTGCATAAATGCCGAATCAGGAGCACAGTCATGGGTTTCCTTCTGAACACCACTTCCTTACTTGGATTGATTTTCTCTGTCTTTCCAAAAAAGCTATGAATATGCTTCAAAATTTAAAGTTGCCAATGTAGCAGCAAGAGGTTTAAATATCATTAAAGTCCTCTTAATTCAATAGAACAAGTAATATTATGTGCTGTCAAACCACAGAAAGTAAATGATGACTGAATCACCTGGCACTGTGTCTTTAACACAAGACCTTCTACTTCTGAATGTGTGGGGTGGTTTTATTTTCCTGTCTTGGGGCTGCTGCTTCTCTGTTGCCCTCTCTTCCATGTGAATTTATTTTCCGTTCTGTTTTTTTGTTGTTTGGGTAGGTGCAGTAATGGCATTCCCAGGGCAGAGCTGGGAAGCACTGGCTTCCTTTCTGGAATACGAAAGCAGAAGCTATTCCGAAGCTGAAAAGCTGATTTTGCAGAGAACCCTGCATTTGGGGCAAATTTTCATGAAGCTAAACATTATATGCTACCACATACACTTCTTCCAAAGAACAAGAAGAAATATATATTAAATTTTCTGAGCTTTAATCCTTGGTATTAGATTATTTATTTGTTTTAGGCAATGAGGGATGTTATTTGATCTTTTGCTCACTGACACTTGTCTTGCAGTCTACTCTGCAGATGTACTGGGAAAAGATTATGTTCCTTCATCTCCCAAATAAGCTCTTTGTTTGTTTGTCATAGCTTTTGTACAGCTTTCAAGCCGGAGTTTCTGTGTGGGCTTAAGTAAATTTCTGTTCTCCTTGAAGCTAAACAATACAGTAACCTCCTTAAAGGAATCGAGCTATGACAACACCACCTTTTTCTTGTGTACCAGTTAATCCACAAGATATTTAGGACTGTGGTAGCTGAGTTGATACACCTTTGGAAGACAGAAAAAATAACTTGAGGAAAGGTTAAATTTGTATAAATTTATGTAAAATACTGAAATCATAGGATCATAGATTATGGATTAATTTATGCACAAGAAAAAGGTGGTCATAGCTTGATTCTTTTAAGGCGGTTACTGTATTGTTTAGCTTCAAGGAGAAGGTAATAAGACTTTAAAACTAAAGGACAATCTAAATAAGACTTTAAAAGTGTTCTTTGCAATTTCTTGATACATGAAAACTATGTGGCTCTCTCAAAGCTGTAGGTCTTGAAAAATAACGTTTCCCTTCTCTGTTGAAAGTTTTTATTGTTTTCCCTTAGCTCTTCTTCATCTTTAACTCATTAATCCTTCTACACTTCCCTGAGGAAAGAGAGTATTACTACTATTTTATATGTAGAGAGCTGAAGCAGAGAGATATTAAGGGTTGGGCTCATAAGGGAGTTTTGTGGCGTAAATCCTCCAATTATGCTGATATCTATGGGACTTGGATGCCTGTATCCACAAATGCCTGGGGACTTTTGTGATCTGAGCAGAAACTTTTTGGCCAAGAAAACACTGGGAGCCTTGGTCAGGCAGGAAATTGAAGCTGTGATCACACAGAGATGCTAGGTAGTTTTCTAGCCATGGCGTAGCATTTCTTTCTGCCCCTCTCTCCACTTTTGCTTCCCACCTTCCAGTCCTCACAGGTGCTTGCTCATAGTGTGCCTACATCATGATGTTGTATGAGCAGGGTGTGATCATTTAACTTGGTGTACATTCAGTGCAGCTCTAGCTCAGATTCTAGTCTTTGCAAACAGGCATTGCTAGCAGGCACCCAACATTCAATTTGTGCTAAAATTAAGGTAAGAGACTGAGAGTAATACAACAGCATAAGCTGTGGTACAAGTTCCAATAGGTTGACTACTGCTGAGCTACTGATACTTGACAGCCACTGATACTTGGAGCTTTGAGTAGTCAGCCCTCTTGCTGTCCAAAACATGTAAGATATGTCACATAGTTAGATGCTGTTTGAAAACATTTTTATTTTTTTTTTAATTCCCTTTTCAAGCTTTCCTTCATCTCCACATTCTGTAGCTGAAAGTTGCCAGTTGTATTAGGAGCTTTTATTCCTTTGCTCTGACAGAATGTCAACTTAAAAATTGCATAAATTCTACAATCCCTTGATTCTTTGCAAGGGAAAGCACAGGAAAGATGATATTTTGGATTAGAAATCCCAACTGAAGTATCACCATTTCATTGTTTACTTAGATTAAGCTAAAAACATTTGTCATTAGGAACGCAAGAGGTAATTTCCTGCCAGAACACCCAAACCTTTGACATTTTTCCTTCAAAAATCCTTAAATGTGTGATAGAGTATCAAAGCCTTTTCCCTACCATCATCAGCAAAGGTCAATGGTTTCTGACAGATGCATATTAGGCCTGACTTAATTATGACTGAGTGCCACACTGTTTTATAACATCTGTTATCCAGTGACTAAAAAGTGTCTATAATTCTATTTTTTTAAGGCACTAGCAGATGAAAATGGCAATTTCAGTTGGGAAATTTGAACTGGCAGAAGAAAAAAAAGTCTTTTTTTTTCTTTTTTTTTTTTCCTGGAATATTTCTAGTAATTGCTATAATTTTGGAGCAACGCAAACTTCAAAAATTCCCACACGTGGCCTTGACAAGGTCAGCAAGGCCTCAGTAACTTTTATGTTTCCTGCATGATCCCTGCAGGTTAAAGAGAGGGCCTCACTAAAAGGAGACCAGCCTGCAAAATAAAAGTTTTCCTATACCTCTGAGGAGCAGCTGCTCTTGGACCGCTATGACCATGCTCCAACAAGCTAATTTTCACAACTCAAGCAAAAATCTACCTGCTGGATCATTAAAATGTCACACAGTTCAGGTCACGTAAATAGTTTCACAAACAAATATCGCTGCCTGAGCTCCAGCATTCAGGAGAAGAGGCCAAGTATAACTGTCCTGCTTGGGCACAGCTTGCAGTTGCTTCATGTTGTGGTGTGTCAAGTGTAGGTTGCTGTTCACCATTGCAGCACTCGAGTATCTTTCATATGAAAGAAATAGTAACCATCAAGATGGTAGTAAACTTCATGGAGTCCTTGTCTTTTTTTAAGAAAAAAAATGTTTGTGTTAAAGTTGTGGCTTTAATTATTTATTTGTAGATTCTACTCATTACTCCGTTAGGAGAGCTTTAGTTTCAAATGAAGACACTGCCATGTGAGGGCACATTAGGCACATTAGAACCAAAGTCGCAACCTTTCAGCAGATTTTTCATGGTCTGTGACAGTTGTGGTTTATATTTCAAGCAGTGTCATGCAAAGCACTGTTGTCTGAGAACTGCTCAGGACAGAGTCTGCAGCCTTGGATTTCTCTGAACTTGCAGCTAGGAACCCTTATGAGATCACATTTTACTTCACTGGTCTTCTAGGGAAATTTGTCTGAGCTTTCTCTCTGTATGCCTGAATTGCTAAAATTTGTGATTGTTAAGCTACATACACAGAATCCCAATCTAGAAACAATAATAGGATCTGAGGCTTTGCACATTTCAAGATTTGGGAGATGGAAACTTTTCTGTTGAATATAAATGGGTATTTATTACTCAGCAAATCACAAGTAATTTTTCTATGTAGCAAGTTCTGGAGCTAGCAACTAATAGAGTGACATATGAGGGAAATTACAGGCCATTTTAGAACTGCTGCACAATTCATCAGGTCTTGCTTCATTTGTCATGCATGTACAAAAGCTGCTATACATTATTATGCCCTTGCTGTACTGCACTACAGTACCTTAGGTGGGGATGGCTTTGATTATTTCCTTTTCCTGATGGGCAAATATTGAGCTGCTACTTAGCTTGAACAGTTTTCTTATTCATACAGATCTCTCAGTAGCTCTAGCTGGTAGAATGAAGTATTAGGTAGTTTAATACAAAATAAAAGGGAATGGAGCTTAATGAAGTAGCTAAAGGGGATGAAGAGATTAAGATTCAGTACTGACTAGAGAGTTTTTCAATTTTCTGGGTGATCTTAAAGCATACCAGAACTGGTAGCTTGTTTGTTTATTAATGCACTGTATGATTATTGCTAGTACATTATAAACATTAACTTCTATTGTTATTTACAGTTGTTATTTACAACAACAAAAATTATTATTTCTTTATTGAAGTTTAGCTGTAGGCGTTTGATAAAACTACAAAGAGCAACCAGTATGCTGGGTACTAAGTGGTTTTGCCCAAATGTCCGATGAAAAGAAGAAACTGTCAAAGGAGGGGAGACTGTAGGTCTTGTTTCTGTATCTGTTAATGTCATTGTTTACTGCAACAACACCAGCTGAGATTGGATCTCACTGGAAAGCTAGAACCATTAATCTCTGCTGTTTGGAATGGGATATACTACTGGGGGGAGGAAGGGGAGAAAAAAAAGACAGAAATCCCTGAAAAATGGAGAACAATTCCTTTTGATTTTTTTTTATTATTCTTCATTATGCAAACAGTTCCATAATTCACCACTTTGTTTTTTACATTTATGCATTGTCTGTACTGAAATAAGGGTCTGTTATGTTAATGAGGGGATGAAGTAGATTTCCGTTTGTTTATTTTTTCTGTTGTTTGAGACATGGAAAGGGCTGAAGGTCATGCACGTGGCAGAAGTCTCTAACCCCTGCCTGCAGGAGCTACTGGTAAAATCATTCAGGCAGGGTGAGATGCAGACCCCAAGCTGCCACTGGATGTTGGTGGGTCCTGATCCACTTGAAGCCCAAGTCAATATCCTTACCCACTGAAATGGAGTTGGAGACTTTAGATGTGGGCTCTTGTTAATGATTTCTTTCATCCATTCTTTTCTCTTGTTTACACTTCTGTACATTTTTGTTTCTACTGGCAGTGTTGAAGAGCTGATTTTCAGCCTGACTGTTTTTGTTCAGGAAACTAGTATCTACGAGTGGGATAAGAGTGAAAGAATACATTATGTTACAGGTGGCATGGGCTATGTATGTCAGGCCTCTATTCTTTGGACCAGGGTCATAAGTGAGATTGTAGATTAATTGTGTAACAAGGTGTCAGAAAATATTCCACAAATAAACAGAACATGGCTAACTCAACACTTTGAATTTATAGAAAGTCTAAATTAGATCCTTAAAACAACATGATTATTGCTAAGTTCTAGCCTGAAGCTAAACTGGGGTTCTCCTGTGAATGAAGGAGCTCCCAACTGGCAGAAACTTAAAAGGTAACTTAATATGCTGCACTACCAGAAATATAACAGACTGCTTATTGGGACATGTTTAAAAAAGAGAATGTATAATAGTTTTCTGATCTCACTGATACGTATTTCTACAAATAACACCAGAGACAAGTGAAATCTGTTTTATGGTTCGCAAGAAATCAACTGGACGAAACCCGAGTTTCAGTTTGAGCAGTTATACATATACAGAGGACTCCCAGCAGAATCTTTAAAAATAAGCATATGTTTCCCCAATGACATCATATTTTTGTTATCTGCATTGTACCACAGTAATTTTTTTCAAATAAGAGACAAAGAGAGCTACAGAAAAGCTAGACACCATAACATTTCAGTTTAGTTCTGTTTATTCCTACTACTACATTTAAAATATTTTGATTAAGTAATGATGTAGTTAAAAAGCAGGAATGGTGAGTACTTCCAGGGCTGAAAAATGTAAAATAGTGCAGAAATTGGACTTAATCCTAATTTTCCCTACAGACTATACAGAAGAGATCCATATATCACCTCTCTGAAGCTAGTATAGATTCAGAGAGGGTAACAAATATAGATTAATCTTCTATTTCTTTTAGTTTATTTAGTTCAGTTAAATTTTTAGCTTTATTTTTAGTTCTTTTGATGGAACACTAGGGTTGCTTCTGCTGAACTAGTAGGCTATGTGGGATGAGAAAATAGTATACAGAATATAGAAACTATGCAGTAACTAGTGTAATTCATGTGCAATAGCAAATATGTAATTATAGGTTTTAATGCTCATATCTGAAATTAAAGTCTGTATTTTGTGACACCATTACTGAGGATTTTGTTTCTGCAATGTGTCCAGGTTTATTAGAGATATCTGTGTTAAGCATATGTGAAATGGGAAGGTTTCTCCATCATGAGCTGAATCTGACTGTTCTATTGCTGATAGGCAGGAGCAGATCCTTTATTTTAAGATGTGTGCTGTTTCTAATAAAAATCTGTGTGAAAATCTGTGAATGAAATTTGGTATCAGTGACTAAACCACAGGTTCTCATCTGTTTTACCTTTTCTCTCTCAATTGGCAAAAGGGTGTACTGGATTATTCAATTGCAAAATTTAATAAAAGAATGAAAACTGTTAGACACATGAATACAAAAGTGCCAGTAGCTATTTCTTCTGGCATGGAACATGGAGTGCCTTTCTAAGCTGCTTTTAAAAGGACACAGGAAGGATATAGTGGCACTAAATACACTTAAGAAGAGATACACCCATTACGTGGAGCACAATGAAACCTTGCTTTGAGGTTATCTGAGAGTATGCTGGTATAGAGAGATATACAGAAATGCTGTCTTGAGCCCTGCAGACTCCTATGAGCCAGCATTGTTTGTGACATACACAAGTGCAAACATCATTGCTGAATGTAGAGGTACAGCATAAAACATCTGTGTCTGACTGTATATCAGTCAAAGACACTGGCTTTTGTTTGTAAGACTATTCAACTGCTTTAGCTCAAGCAAATCAGCACAATGTCCCTGTTTTCAATGTGGTTATACTGACCTTGTGCCAATTAAGACCCTAGAAGATGAATTTCATGGAAAATGGCAATTCATGATTGCATTGGCCTAATTTTATCCCCTGTGTATGTTAACTATTATTACCAAATTTCTTGTGCATCAGGTTAATTTTTTATACTTGAGTATCTAAATCATCTGCCTTGTCCTAAGCAGAACTTATACAAATTTCAACATCCATCTCAGTAAATCAGCTCAAAAATGAATATTTAGAAGACACAAGAAACATTTCCAGAGACAGATTTGCATTTGGGATCAAAGGGTTTAAAAGGGTTCAAAGATGCTCCCCCAGGTGCTGCATGGGGGAGAAATACCCAAGATTTTGAGAATATTTCCATTGACTTTAGTACATTGCATCTTTGCTTTTCTATCAACCTGTGTAAAAGGAAAACCCAAGTAAGTACAACAGGAACTGCGAGTGCAATTTAATGTCAGAATTTTCCTGGTATGAGCTCAGCTCTTGCTGTTATAGAGGTAACAAGGAAAAACAGAGACACAGAGAGACAGAACAAACCTTAAACCAGTGATCACTGCTGTCTTCATGATTCAGTCCAGGCCATCCACGAGCATAACGCCGTATTTCCATCCGCTGCTTTCACTGGAAGTTGTGTTTGGCATGACTGCACTCTTCAGAGCATTTGGACAAATAAATAACATCCCTCTTCATTATTTATTTGCTTTCAAATTTTAATCAGTATTTGTGTAATCAGTAGTAATTTACTACATTCCTATTCAAAGAGATTGGCACAGTGTTTATATATAATCACCCAATGTAGCTGTTTTATTTAAGTACTGGGTTCTAAATACACATAAATTTAGCAATTATCACTGGAACAAATTTTAGACTTTGAAGTGAATTATACCAGGAGGAGTTTTCTGTAGTTGAAATTGGAAAAACAAACAAAAAAAGGCTTCACTTGCCCAGCTGAGGAATCTGACTGTGACTTTTATGCACATGCACTAAGTGTTTTATTTTTGGGTGCAAATTGTATAAAACCTAAGGAAAGCTTTCAAGTAACAAAATGCAGGGCTTCCCTCAGCCACACGTCAGTGCCTTGTTTGGCTTGTGAGGTTGCAAAATCTGCCTTTCCCTTTGACTGTTTTTGCTTCCACTTAAAACAGCTAAACCAAACATTGAATAAAGTACTGATAGTATTTTAGCCTTGTTTTCTGCTCTAGGCTTAGCAGGTGTGGGCATCTCTGCCTGTAGGATCTGAGTCTGTTTGTTAAATGTGCCTAACCCAGTTCACAAGGGTAGGGCTATTCACCTGAGCTAGGGGTGATGTGAATGAGTTCCCCAATGCTCTGTACCAGAGCAGCTCAGGGATATGTCTTTATACTGTGGTTGGTTAGAGCTGGGAATAAAGTGCCAAAGTCAGCAGCTGAAATAAGTAGAGTAAATCAAGTTAAGAGGGAACAGGACAACATTTTGGAAAAGGAGGGAATATGGGGTAAAACCATTTCCTAGAAGTTCAGGGTTAAGATGATGAGATATAAATTGATTGGTATTTCCTAGGTTTATAAGGGCAGGCCCTGGCGGATGACATCATCATCTGCTGGCTCTTCGTGTTTCTGAGTACCCACTTGGGCTGCCAGGATGCTGCAGATCCTGCTCTCACTTTGAAAGCCACAGGAATTTTATCTGACCAATCTATGCAGGGTCAGACCCATGGCAACATTTTTAAAAAAAAGCTTATCATGGTTCTAAGTCATCTGTGCTGATGGTCATGGGCTACATTCATGCAGAAACCAACCCTATGAATGTGCTTCTTCAGGCTTTGCAGGTACGTGAGCTTGCAGCAATTTAACTACCTCAGTTTAATGTGAATTCCTCAGTGGGCATTCACATTTCTGATCAAGTGGCTTATTACTGGTTAGGTTCACTGTGTTCCCAACTGGCTCGAAGTTGCCTAGAAATAAGACAGATTTTAACCAAGGTAGGTCATTTATTCTAAATTATCCTGGTTAAAGCGTCACCTTCAGTTGAAGTTGTGCAGTCTGTAAAACATTTAAGTGATGAATATTTAACAGATCTAGGAAAACATGTATTTTTCTTCCCAGTGAGAATTTTAAGGCCATATAATATAAAGATGGAACATTCAAAAAGAGGTTGATGTGGTCCCAGCATAACTGTGAGGGCTGTAGAAGTGCACCATATTGTGTGAAACAAGGTCCTAAAGTTTAATTATGAGGACAATTCCTTCTATTGCTGCACCATCTTTATTCATGAGGTGTCTGTTCCTTGGCATTTTATTCAGCAGTGTTTTGGTAGTAAGGAAGATTTCTACCTGAGGAGACAGAGGTGGTTGGAAGCAGGCAACCCTCCGAAGTCCCAATGTCCTTTCTTGGCCCTTGGGGAAACAAGGGTAAAAGGGTAGTTAATAAAAGAGCTAGGTTATCTCCTACCAAGAACCCAATTAGAGGACATAGAAAGTTGCAGTAAAGAAAAAGTATTTCACAGCTTTCAGGAGTGAACAAGTCTGGTGGGCTGAAGATTCAAGATCAGAAAACAAGAGTTATGGGAAGTGAAATATTTTTCTGCATACTTGTCCTTAAGCTCACCAAGAACACTGGAAATTCAGGCCCACAATGAATTAGTAGTTGCATTTTGTGATTCAGTGTTTTTGCAGGGCTCTGCTGTTCAGGCATTTTTAGGGGTCCTCAAAACTTCTACCAGTTTGGTTTCACTCTCTTAAAGAAAATTTGTTGTAAATTTAGAGGAACTATATTTGGTTATGGGGTTACTTTTTCTGAATGCCCTCACAGACAAAAACAGTAATATTCCAGGACTCGTTTCTGTTAGCTTTGGGGAAATAAGCACTTGTATCCCATCAGCTGACAGCTGTGACATGCACAAGAAAGAGACTGAAAAGTCTAAACATGCATCTGAAATGCTGCACAATCAATAGTACATATTGAGGTTATCAAAGCCTTTTCACATGATGTGTTTCATATTGCTTGTCACTGGCATGACGGTAATGGCTCCTAAGTGCTGCAAGAGGATTTACAATATTGTATGTGATTAAAATAGGAGATTGTGCTAAGAAATTGGTATGTATTTTCAGAATTATTTGGTACAGTTGGAAACAGCTGAAAGCATGACTGCCTTCAAATAACATGTTGCCAGAACTAACTGCTTTGATTTCTTAAGACTAGATGATGATTGTTTGATCATTTTATTAAAAAAAAAAAAAAGAAAAAAAAAAAGAAAAAAAAGGTCTAGGTGTCAAAGAGTTTCCTTATGTCTAAACAAGTGTTATTAACTTCAATTATGGCTGCCAGGTGGAGAACTGTGCACTTCTTTTACCATGTTTCAAAATATTTCATTTAGACATTTTGGAAAAACATACATCCCTATTCATAACCCCTGTTACTGTTCTGATTTATAAGTTCTGCTCCACTGTAAATCATTCAAAATGAAAAAATTAAATTTTATGGCATCAAACTTATGTGGCATCGTGCCTGAGCAAAGGGCAGAAGGAATGTGATTCTTATACTGCCAATTACCATTGAACTTGATTTTTTTTTTCTTAACAGATGGCTGAGATACACATATAGAGAAAGGTAAAGTATACTTATTCTTTATTTGGACTTTGAATTAAAAATAAAACACCCTCTTCAATCGTTTTTTCAAGTTGTTTATAAAACTTTGACTCTTAAGTATTATTATTATTTTTTAAATTATACAAATATTTGCATCTAAAACAGAAAATTTTGGTTTCAGGCCATACACTTTAATTACTGTGGATGGTAAAATGTATCATTCATTTAGTCTCACAGGCTTTTTGGGAAAAAGGGGTTGCTCTGTGGGAAACGGCATCGGGAAATTATGAGATCTTATCATTTTTAAGTGGAGAGAGAATCCTGAAATATAATAAAAATGTGGCATGTGTTCTCTGATCAGTAAAAGATTTTGGATGAGGACATATGACATTGCATTTTTACAGATTCTGTACTTTTTTTTTTTTTTATTCCCTAGTACACTTTATCGTTGGCAGCAAACATCAGTGACCTGGCATTATTCCTGGTTAGGAAGAGGCTCTTTTTTGGCAGAAGAAATTTCTGCTACAGTTCCTGAGGTTTTCCTGGAAGGCATGATGGCATTAGGGGCTTAACTATAACTTTAACTCACAACTACAGTGCAGGAACTGGTTTTAAACTATCTAGTTGAGGTAACTAGTAACATCAGTCTAGGAGCATCTGTTTCAGGACCTGTCAAGGGTATACTTTTCAGTCATTCGCAGATTTAAGAAGTCATGATTAAAAGCTTCACATGATGGAAACTCACTTTAGAAATGTGGAAATGGATATCTGATCATATCTCAGTCCTCTCCCCTGCCACAAAGTCTCTTGTTTTAATGAGTATCCCCTTGATTTATTTGGGAAATCTCTTCATCAGCTCATCCTGCTCCTTCCCTCAGCCTGGCCACATCCCCAAATGTATGGGAGCATCTGTGGTACCTCCTCAGGACCTTACTGGCACATGACAATGTGTCAGGTCCTGAGGGAGGGTCTGCTTGTATTTTTGTCACCTAATGGGCACAGTCCTGGTCATGTAAGACATGGGAGCATGGCAAGGTCTCTTGCACCCTTCATTACTGTAGCAAAATGGTAAATAAGTATTTTAAGGAAACTTTGAGATGTACCTGATAGAATTCCTTCTTGGCTAATATAAAGTGTGAAAGGCAGCCCTTGGTGACAGTGCTGAAGATCCAAGCACCAGTAATCACGCTCTATCTTTCCATATGGACTGTGGACACTCTTTCAATGATGGTGAATATTTTGGCTTTAATATAAAACTGGATTGAATAAGGCAACCAAATGTTTTAGCTATATTCATATTATAAGACTGTGATTTTCTGGTCATTTGTAATTCCCTGTATTTCCTATGCTGTGTTAGTAGAGAAGTTTGCAACCATTTCTTTTACAGCATTTATGATTTTATCTCAATTTGATTACCTGATGGTTTCTCTGGAATCTCTGTTGAAACTTAATCTATAAAATGAAATGAATATTGAAATATCTAATCTCCATGTTGTAGGTAACAAAAACAATATAAATGTTAACAGCGTTTCCCTTAAATACAGAATCAAGCATATTAAGTACCTTGGGGTTAAGATTTTAACTTCCTTAGATTTATGGTAAGAATTAAAATAGCCTCTCTTGTTACATTTATAAACATAGAGCTCATTAGATGAAGGAAATTTCCTTTATCATTAATAGGTCACATTAATGTGATAAAAATGTCTATGATCTCCATAAATTTTATTCTTATTTTAAGCAGTTACCATATATAGTGTTTATCCTTCAAAACTTTCAATAGCACTTTTATATTCTCCAATTGAAATAATAAAAAGGGAAGAATGAAAAGAAGCGAATTAATCCTCCCCTGGGAAACAGGAAGACTAGCACGGCCAGATTTTAAGTCATAGCATTGGTTTGCAAACCTTAAATATTTTCCTCTCTCTTTCCATGATTTTAATGGAGAAATGAGTGTGTGTTGTGCTGAAGGATCTTGAAATTAAATGCAAAAATTGCCTTCCAGGAAACAACTTTGTGTAAGGGACCTGATAATTCCTTCTGCTCTGCATAATTCTGTTAGCCAGAACGGGTGACTCTGGAAGATGAAAGAAGAGTGTAATTTATTTTCAGAGATACTGATTATTGTAACAACATAGAATGGAGGAAAGGCAAAACTGGATGAGACTCAGGGACCGTGTAGCTTCTATTCTGATAGCAGCCAACCACAACTGTGATTCAAAAGCTCTGTTTTTCTGAAAACTTGGCCATATTAAATTATTTTTATTGATTCCAGGTCCAGTTTCATTTGGAGTCCATGCCAAGATTCATACTGGACATAAATAGAAGTCAAACCCTCTGTTGTCTAGGCAGCAATTCACAAGGTCTAAATCCAGAACATTCACAAATTGAGACAGAATTTGTTGGTGGTCTGCAGAAAGCAGACTGGTCAATCTGTGTGGGATTTATTTCTAGTTTCTAGCTGCTGTTGAACGTTTTTAGTCTATTTGCTGTGAAATGAAATAGTTCACTGGAGTTATAAAGTTATCTGGAAACAAGGGGCCAATCATACGTAAGATAAGAACTAAGAAGACAATAACCAGACCTGCAGTAAGAACTAAAACTGCTGTGGAAAAGCAATTTTGTTCAGAGAAGTGAATGAAGCAAAAGGCTAAAACTGCCATTGCAGAAGACTCAGCTGAAACAGCATGGAGACAGAATGGGTGAGGAAAGGGGGCGAAGATGTCTGTGATCTGTGGGAATGAGTGAATGCACGTGTATCTGTATAGCTTTGCAAGCAAGAGTGAGAGACTTGGAAAACAACAGGTGAGGGAATGATGGTATGGCTCATATTTTTCCAAAAGTGAAAAAAATCCCACCCTTATTGCAATTGAAAACTGTGGACATTCCTTCCAGTCAGAACTGGCTTTTTATCAAAAAACATTAATCTGGCTGAATTGGTGTATTTTGGTGGAGAAATGAGACTGTCAATGAAATTTTATTTTGAAAAAATGTGAATGAAGTGTTGGGTCAGGAAGGTACAACTTAATTTTTCATTTAAAATGGCTCCTCTGGCTTTGAAGGTTGTTTACAATAGCAAATTGCATTTGAAATATATTAGCAAATCTAACTGCAGTTAAGTTTGGAACAATGGTTTTGGCTGGTCAAATTGACAGGACGTGACTGATAGGATTTTTTGAAGTCTGGCTTTTTATTGTGGTTGGAAATTTTTGAAAATATTGAAATTCTTCACATACCAGAAAATCAGTGTATATATATATTTAATCTGTATTCCTGATATTATTTTACTACTTCAGTAATTATTGTATCGACTGCAGAATAATTATTAATACACAAGGAGGTGACAGACTTCCCACCTACCCTTCTAATAGTCCCTAGTAGTAGAAAATGCTGTAATAAGGTCTTCTGTTTCCTGAGCAGTCAGAACAAGAGTATGGATGAATGGAGGCAAGATGCAAGACTGATCTTTAGTCATGATTATGTTCATTCAAGTATAGCAAGCGGAAGCTGAATTTAAATTCTACTTTATCCCTCAATGTACCAACTCCTTGTAAAAGAATTTAGAATTTGGGAAAGTACAATGTTACCAAACTGAAGAAAGGTTAGCACTGAGCCACAGTCCTTCTGATGATAAAACATATCATTGAAATAACTGTAATTTCCCTACTGATGCAAATGTTACATTATATCAGAGCATAGTGCCAAATTTTAACATGTAGTTTGTTTGCTTCATAAAATGCTTTACATACTATTGTACTTTGTAGGATGGAGTCTGAGAAAATCTCTCTCTCGGACATGACTATGATAGCAGTTCATTTGATAGAGCATAAATTATCCTAGCCCTGAAAAGGTAAAGAAAGAAGAGGTTTATTACAAGGTTTTCTCGTGGAGCATTGTCTAAAACATTTACTTGCAAAAGAGGCTAAATGAGCCTGGCCCTCTCCACACTCTAATGGCAGTGTGTTTTTAAAATGTTAAGGCAAGAAAAAGCAAGGCAGTAAAAATATTAGTCTATTATTTATTTCAATTTGGAGGATTAAAGCATGATATAAGAAGTAATCCCTCGTTAATGACCATGATCTTAAATTTCTAGACTGATAGAAGCTAAATACATCTCAAACCCAGGGGATGACAACCTCATCGAAGCACGGACTCTGGACTGCTAGTGTAGAAAATGCCCCTTGGGCATCTGGTAGAACCAGTAATTAAATGATTGCACAGTATTTAAAACAGAAATAAATACTTTGTCAAGGGTTAGGTGCCTGTTTAATACTCTGAATTTAATAGGTAAACTACTGACAATGCAGACTGTCATTACCATTACTGTTTTGACAGCAACTTGCTTGTACTTTTAACAAGAACTTCCTTGAATAGACTATATCTTTTCAAGATCACAACTTGGGTTTGGCAGTATTCACATGGTTTTGTAGCAGCTCTTCTAGCAATAGGCGAATCTCTGGGCAGCTGATTTCTTGAGTCAGTGTGTGCATGGTTTGGTGTCCCCACATGAGGGTGTGTGACATGGGATCTCACTTAGGGATCAGAATGGCTGTGGACAGCACAGGCGCCTAGCAGTGACAGTCCCTGAGTTATTGCTTAGGGAACTAACTCAGCATACCACCCCACTTCACACTGTCGCCATTCCAACCTGGTCACAAGTTCCAGAGGAGTATGATGTTAAGATGATAATGTTAGATCTGGACCTAGATTGTTTTCTTCATTGAGAAGTTTTGCTAAAGTCAGCTTGTTAAACTTGATCCAAAGTCCAGTCACACTCATTTGGATTCTCTGTCAGTGGATGTGAGGAGGAAAGGGTGGGGATGAGAAGTACCAGGGTACTTGGAGCAATTCGCTCCAGCATCATTTGCTCTACTGTTAGACTTGGGACACTAGTATCTCTGTCTAAACCTTCTCCACATCTGCTGTTGAGTAGCCACAAGGGAAATCAGGCAATAGCAGCATGCTTGCAATGGTTGGAAGTGTGTGGGGGTGTGTGTGTGAGGTGGTGTGTGAGTGTATGTGGAAGATGTTGATGAATTAGATTTAATTTTGATGTGCTGATTTTTTTTTTTAATTTTATCTGAGAAGAAAGTACATAATATTGATCGTAATAGAGTTATTGTCTTAATTGCAGGAAAACAGGTTTGGAATTAGGAACAGGAATAAGGTTTAACAGGAAAACCTTTCTTATGGTGGAAAATAAACATTTAGGAAAGAGCTTGAACTACAGATGGATCAAAATTTTAGAGTAGTCCTTTAATGTAGATGGAAAAATTACCTGCACAAAATAGTAACCATGCTCTCAGTCTGCAGCCAGGAAAATGATTAGTTATTATTGAGTTGGGAAGAATAAGAACATTTGGCACTATAGCAGTGAAAAAAATGTAAAATGCAACAGAATACATGGAAAGCGCTTTTTTTTTTTTTTTTTTCTTCAATCTAGGGAACTAGAAATAATACACCTGCAAGTATAATGAATGGCATAATATTGGAACTGTATAGGGCACTGAACAATTTGTACCACATTTATAGGTTCTTTCTTGCTATTAATTTAAAATAAAATAAACTTTTTTTTTTTACCAATTTTTGCTGTATTTCTGGCTTTCATTTATTGTTTGCCAGCTCCTTTCCTTTGTGTTTTGTCTTTGCCTTTGCCAGCTCTTTCTGTTTCTTTTATGTTTCTTGTCCATTCTCTTAGTTCTTTCCCTGGCTATGCTCCTTCTCCTTAGGTTACCTCAAAAAAAATTTATATATATAAATAAATAGAGCACTCAAACATATACCCTAGTGTGGTTTGTTTCACTGATGAGTTTTCTTTAAAAGCACACTAAGTAGTAAATAAATAAGTAAGAGACTTGTAAGAGACTTGGGTGATCTGAGTAGCACAGGGGAATTAAGTTGTTAAGGGGAATTAATTTGTTAAGAAAGTTTGTAGCAGGATGGTTATACTGCATGAATGTACCTCCTTCTCTGATGGTACTACTGTGCATAGATAATGTGAAAAAAATTTCCAGTGGCCATCTAAATTGAGTCTGCTTTTGCTAACCTTGTAACAGCTAGCAAAATGAAAGGCAGCTCAGATACACCATAGTATGAGATGCTAACACATTGCGAACACAAGTCTTGTAAGTCCCAGTGAAAATCAAAAAATATCGCCTTCATCAGGCAGATGCAAATGTGGAATAACACATAGTTCAACTGGCTAGACCTGAGCCTTTAAATAGAGAAGGCTCGAATCTGGCTTGCTTTTTTTCCAGGCGACCATATTAACCACCTAGTATGGGAAGGGAGATAAAGGCACATATATTTTATTTTAAAATATTTTTTTAAATGAAACAAACACAGATAAACTACTTTGCTTTCCTGAATATTGCAACAAATCTTGCAGGTTGACTTTTTAATAATTTGTTGTTGGTGATATTCTTCAGTTTGGTCACCAGCCCAAGAAAAAGCACCCTGTAGGTATTAAGCCCTCAAGTATGAGATTTACGTACTAGAGTCCCTGTGCAGCTGACAGCTACTTTTGTGCAGGCTGGAGCTGGTTAGACCGCAGACGTCTTCCATTTTCTGAAACCTGAGGCCATGCCATCAGCAAGTACGCTGTCAACAGAGAAGTGGCTTCTAAGCAATTGCTTTGTACATGCACACCCCATGAGGACAGCCTTAAGTGCTTTCTATCTAGGGCGTGTAGTATTACTGAGGCAAAACATCCTCGAGTTTCTAGTTTTTGTGGTTGCACAGCATAGTTGTTTCAGTCAATAAATAGGAGAATGTGATTTTCGGAATGAGAGTCCTACTCTATTAGTCTGGTAAATCCCAGTGTTATGATACAAAAGAAAAACAATATTCTTGTTATTTCTGGAAGTTTAAGGAGATTACCATACCCTGGGATACAATGGCACTTTTCAGCTATTAATGCTTCTAAAGCTCATTGAAAGTAGTATTCAAATCCAAGAAAGATTACATTGTATTCTGCATGTATTAAGTTATGTTCTGGGGGTAAATTCAAGGATATAAGTTCTTTCATTCTGAATTAAAAACAACAAAAAATTAAAAAAAATATTAGTCTAGGAGCTGTATAATATTTACTTGAGTAAACCAAGTAAGGAAGGATGAAATGCTGAACAGAAAATAAAAAACTAATTTCTATTTTTTGACATAAAACTAAGTTCAGGCAGCAGCTGATTAGCAGGAAGAACTAGATTAGCAGTAGATAAGGAAGTTAAATATCTGAAGAATTATACTTAGGCCACCATCAGAGATTAAATTAAAAACTGGGAGCAGATTCCTTAAGGGGAAAACAGAGAAACAAGAACTGGAATAAAAACAAAATCATAGGGCCATCTACATGGGCTGCAGTCTCAGTTGCTCTGGCCTGCACAGGCATATGAGGTTCCAGTTTGTTATGTGGAGGATATGGGGAGGAAAATTAGCAAGTCATTAAGGAAATGACTGGTGAGCAGTTCGTGATATATTGCCAACATCAGCTTATTTGCATTGCTGAAGGTTGAAACAGGATGCTACCTGCAGCCTGCACAGAGGGAAGGGGTCTGCACTAATTATTAATTCACTTATACCTGCAGGCTGCAGTGTTGCTCTGCTCATTGTTAGCAGAAAATGGTGATAAATAAAGGAGATAAAATATATGTATGACAGCAAATGACAATCAAAGACTTATGTTCCATTAAAATATGGGAAAGATTAAAAGTAGCTGTGATAATTATTGCACACAAAATGGCCTTACCAGGAGACTGAGAAGTCAATGATGAAAAGGTTTATATAAACGCCCTTGTTTGGGTATGTCTCCATTGTGTAGTTTTTTTTTTTTTTTCATTCTTTCTGAGGTCAAAGCAAATCTTTTACAAGATTGACTCAAACAGAAAGGGGCACATGGAGCACCATGCAGCAGAATAAGGAAAGGATTTGGTAGGCAATGTGCGAAGCAGGAGCTGGAATGAGCAATACTGAAAATAACTTTGACTATATTTTGAAAATCTGAATGCTTGACTTCTGCAGTAACAAAGGGAAGAGCTTGACCTTACAATAGCAAGTTCTACTGCAAGGTATCTTGAGCAACTGTAAGATATGAGTAAGTGATATTTTTCTTCGGTGCTTGGTGTATTATTTAAAACATTGCTCCTGTACTTCACATCCCAGCATATCTTCCATGAATTCTTTGTTTTTATGCAATTTGACTCCCTGACTGACTTATAACACTGTGGAGTCTGACGCTGGCCAGGGAAGTACGTGAGGGGAGAGTAACATTTACCGATTGCCCCTCTTCTTCAGGCAGCTTGTGAAGCATCGGCGTTCCTCCTCCATCCAGGAATTAATTATAGCTCTTCCTCATGTAAGGATATCTGTGACCTTTTGCTCAGCGAATACACTTGTGAAGGCATCTGTGCTGATCACTAGTTTGTTAAGCACTTTTGAATGTTTTGGTCGGAAAGACACTATGTAAATATAGGTAGCATATCTTTCTTCATATATCTCACAATGTTTGCTCTAGGACTTGATTTGTGGAAGGGGTAAAGCACTCTCTTGCACAGTTGGAGCCTTCAGGCTGCAGTACCAGTATCTGAACATGGATAAGGACTTACGGGGAGTATTAGATACTTAATAGAAATATCTATTTAATAGAATTTCTGCTCATGCCAAGAATGGATGAGTTTGTCCCACTTGCTTTTATGCACAGTACTTTTAATGATGGCATCTTTACTTAATTTTTTGTTCATGACTCTTTCACTTTTTGAAAAGACAAATCTCCTTGGCTATCTCCAAGCTATTGGACCCACCAAGCTCTGCAGCAACTTCACAAATGTTCCCTCACTTAACAGATAACTGATACCTAAGTGGCCTTTTGATCCCTTATTTCAGCTTGCTACAGGCCGTCCTCTGCAGAATCATTTTGTGATCTCTGTCATCAGTCCCTGGGGGGCTGTAAGTTTCTTATGATTGTTTCATAGTGTCAGCTGCTTTTTCTGTAGCAGTCGAACTGGCTATAGTATTTCTCTTCCTGGAGTTAGCATACTTCCGCACCCATATAGCTGTTTCCCTTGTGTCCAATTCAGTCTTTTCTATTAACTGTGCCTTAGAATTTTAATGTTCAAGCCTGTTTCCTGATTTAGGTAAGTCTCAGTTAACCAATTATATCATATTTCTCCTTACACATATGCGGACCACTTGCAGGTCTCTGTTTCGTATTGCCTTTAGGTCTGCCTAGATTTCTCATGTGAGATATGACCATTCTCTCTCCTGTTTCTGCAAATCTCTCCTAAACAGATATGTCAGCAGTGTCTTCATTATTTGAACCCTTCTGGCCCATCGAGAGAGCACAGGGATTCTCTCCATGAATGTCCCTATAGGATGCTGTGCTCACTGGCCAAGGGGATCCATAAAAAGTGCTTGAATGTTTGAATCCCACCAGATGTCTCTATGAGTTGACTTCATGCAAAGTCAAAAGGGTTACTGGTTAGCATGCAGCCATATTTAACAGAAAAAAAATATATCTTAAAAGGCCCTATGGGAAACCATTCCAAATTACTTTAAATTATGTTTGAAGCCACCAAGGAAATAGGAGTGTCAATTCAGTTCAGCTCTGGACTTCATGGGCATAAATACTATTCCCATAGGACTCATAGGATGGAAAGTTCCCACATTTGGTCATCTGCTGCCACATGGACCTGTAATCCCTGGGATGGCATGGGGAATGGCTGCATGGCACTAAGCTTAGTTGTGTAGGAATTTGAATTTTACACCCACTTTTGCCACACAGTTCCTACATGGTTTGTGACCTCCTGAGAATGTGTCTCTGTGGCAAAAAGAAAAAAAGCATACTGATAAAGAAAACAGAAATAATTTTGCCCCAATTTGGTATGAATAGCCTGAGAAAGACCTGCAGAGCCTTCTGCACTTGCAAAGCTTTCTCATATTCAGGGTATTTTTCCCATTGTTATGTTCACAAGTCAACACAGCTATGAGCACCAGATCTGTTTTCTCATTAATTCCACTAAAACCCACTCAATGGGGAGCAGCATTAAGTGTTTTCTTCTCTCCCTGAGAAAGTGGTGCCAAGATGCTAAGCAGAGCTGTGGCAGCTGCGCTTGCTCCCTGTATCATCCCTGCTGTGCTGCTTTGGCCCAGGCAGCAGGCAAAACTTCAGGCTGTTTCCTACCAGGAAGGGCTGACATTCATGAGAGTGGGATCTTGTCTCATCTGTTAAGAAAAATACCAAGTGAATAACCACAACTGCACCAAGGGCGTCTTCAAATTCCTCTACTCCATCTTTCTCCAAGTTCCGGAAATCATAGAGGAGCAGCTCAGTTGCTTTGCCCAAACCTTTTCAGCCTGATGAGCATCCTTAGTTGTCCGGTTTGGGATACTCAAGCAGACTGGTCTTATTTTCAAAAATGGCACAGGGCTCATAGGAATCCTGTAGAATAGCTAATATTATGTATTTTCTGGGATTATTGGATAAGCTAATGTATGAATGGATAAAACTTGTTTTTTTTTTTTTTTTTTTTTTTTTTTATAATTATCAGTTCTGATTGGAAGTTTGCTGGCATATGCTTCACCAGCATGGTTGAACTCATATATCTTTGTTTTTTTTTTCTTTTTTTTCCAAATATACAGTGTAATTGTGGAAACTGCAAATGCAGCTCATTGTGCTCTGCTAGAAATACAAGCATTTCACAGCTAAGCAGTTTTGCACTTACCTAGTGAAAAAAGCTGTAGGTGTTGAAATTCTTCAGAGAAAATCCAGGTACACAACCATTACTGAAGTGCCTAACAATAATAATTTATCTTTTAATTGCTTGTTGTTCAAAGTAGCTTTCAAACTGACTCTCAGTGTCAAACTGTTTTCCAGAGAAACTAACAAATGGAAATAATACTATTTAAGGTAATGACTTGTGTCAAAATGAATTCGAAATGTCATTAGCTCAGGATTCATTTATGTCAGAAGAAGGATCCCATCCTGCAAGTTTTGTGCACTAAATATAGACTTATTTCAGATGGGATTTTTTGTTGGCCAAGTGACATGAGAACTTACGACTTACGGAGTTAATAGTACACAATCTTGAAACAAACACTATGATCAGAAAGGGTTAAAGTATCTTTTCCTGATTTCTGACCTAATATTTTACTTCATCCTATAGGTAGCACTCAAAACAAATCACGTTAACAGGTTTCCCAAAAGCGGTCGAATTACACCATTACTTAAGAAAACCCCTGGGTACATGCGTGAGCATTATGTGCTATATCAATGCGAAAAGACAGCAAGCAAGATTGAAAAAGCTATACTTTTTATTTTGCCAATGAATCTGTTGCACTTTGCAATGTTTAAGTGGGCTTACACAACATAAACATTTGGGACATTTAACATATCAAGCTCAAATAAAAATGACACGCAGATCGTTCACTTCTGAAGCTGCCTTGTGTTCAGTTATTGGAACACTCCATCCCTGTGGTTTCCGAAATATTATAAGTATATATTCCAGATTAAACTTTCTATTTTCCTCAAGGTAGGGTTGCTTTTCAGCCCTCAATGGCTTGGTTTTTGCCTAAAGAATCAGGTCCTATCAGCAAAATCAAAGGCGATTACACAGCTCAGTAGTCATTTAGGATTTCTGTGGCTCAATTAAGCATGTATAGCATGCCACAGCCACTGAGACTCTGTTTATTCAGTGAAAGTGCTCCGTAATTTATTTAAAATAATCCATCTTTAACAAATAAAGAGGCCATTGACTGGCCATCGCTGCAGGCATCCATTTAAATGCTGCCTTCTTGATGGTCTGTTTTGCTGGTTTAAGTTAAATACCTGACAAAAGTGATTCAGTTTTTTAGAAACAAGATTTGTATGCATGATGTTTATTTTCTTTTACACAAGTAATCAGTTAGAACTTCTTTGTAACAGATTGACCATTAAAAATGATTAATGTTATTCACTCTGATAATAACGGATTCTGCCAGCTGTGTGTGTGTGTGTGCACGCGCGTTTAAAACTGCTCAGGAACTGTGTCTTTATGACACTTTGCTAATCGTGTTAGAACTATTACTGTATACATATGTTGAAAATTAGATTAGATGTCTAAAGCAAGTGACAAAAACTCTTTTCTTTTCCAACATACAATTTTTTTTTTAATTATTATTTTTTGTATTTTTCTTTTCCCACTTGACTATTTCAGAAATGAATCATTCGTCTAAGCAACACCAGCAAGCTGCCATAAAGACTTGCCAGTACCAGTGGATCTTCTTTGAGCATCAAACAGTTGCAGTTTAAGTCCCTGGTAAGTGCTGTTACTTGTAGCACTGGAACATGACCAACTCAGAAGAAGCTTTTTCTCTGTAACAAGAAACAGCCATTAAAAACTGTCCTGGGAATAGGGCAAAGTATGGTGCTAAATTTCCAGTGGAAAGGCAATAGAGAAGGCTATTGGTTAAAGGACTGCTTCTTAGGGTTAAGGATAAATAAAACTCTGGTAGCCACAATGGCACCTCCTGTCCAGCAGCCACACAGTATAGCTGTGTCTTGTCCTCTTTTCAGACTTAAAAAAAAAAAAAAAGAAATACACACACACAACCTCACCAAGAACAACGCCAACCTTAGAGGAGGTGAAACTAAGCTGTTTGTGTTATTCAATAATGGCTTTTTAATGGTAGTTAAACAGAATCATGGACAGCACTCAATATTTCTTTGTGTAAGCATCTATAGAGAATATGTCACACGTTCACAGAAGAGTTTTGAAGTCAGAGCAGCACATATGCTTTGTTGTATTAAGTTTATTCTCACGTTATTTTTTCTTTTTGCTAATTTACAGAATCCCTACTGATTGTTCATTTCCTGATTAAACAGGAATCATTTATGAATGCATGTTTGGAAAATGCCTAATTCTATTTTAAACATGAAGATTTATTCAAGCCCTGAAGAATAATGCATTTACAGTCCTATAGGTTGTCATGTGTTTATATGGACCTTTGTGGTTCTCATAGATGAAGAAAGCAGCTGGTTTCATTCCCCATTTGAGCTACACAGGACAATCTAGTTGGCATTCTAGTTCATGCTAGAAATAAGACACAGAAACAGCGATTATATCCATCATGAGGCATTAATACTCATACCAATTTGCCTTTCATTTTTGTAGTTAATCACCATTATAGGACTGGAGTCATGGAAGAGTAGCAAAATCTGCCTGCCTGATAGCTGGATAGCTATGGCCTGGCTCAGATGGCCTAGCTAAAATTTACAATGCTTTTATAAGGAGTTCTAATTTATTTTTAGTTCAGAGTTTTGTCACATCTTTTAAGATGGTTGCTGGACTTTGTCTAGTTCCAATGTTCAGGCACTATCTTGTGTTCAACATGAAGTTGAGAAAATTATCGTATTTTGAGACATTAGCTGAACCAGCATGGCAGCCCCACAAACCAAATGTCTATCTCTTCAGTTAGGACTCATGATTATATTGATGCCTGTGGTTCAGCTGTAGCTGTACAGATAAAACTGTAGCTGTGAGGAGGTAACAGGACCTTATTGTCACTGGGGTTAGATGGTAGAGGAAAAAATCACATATTCTAAGTCAGAGTGTTATGTGGTTATGTTTTTCTGTCCACATTCAGGGAGTTTCACTTTTCTGTTATACGTGCTGGATGTTGATATTGAGTTAAGTTCTGGAAAATTTGACTCATCACTGGGGAGTTTTTGTGCTCCTACGGCTCTGCAGAAAAGCCCAGGATCCTGCTGGACTCCCTGCTAACATTTAACTCTCTGTTCAACTCTTTGACAGCATGAAACACCTGAGAATGACATCTCCATCTCATCAGCAAACACAAAGGAAATACAATAAGGAACACGGAGGTGGAGGGTAGCCTGAAATCTTGCCTTGCTATAACACTAAGAAGTCTTACTGTCTTACTTAGGGCTGCAAATAGGTATCCAGTCCTCTTATTAGTGCTAGTGTCTACTTCAAAAAAAAAAAAGAAAAGTCAGCAGAAGCAGCCTTCTTTCTTCTGAAGTACAAATATGGATGGTAATGGATGATGGAGCATTTGCCTAGAAAAATGCTAGTCTGTGCCCAGTGCTCTTCTCTACCTTGGAGGGTGCCCACACAAGTTTTCTATCCAGAGGAGGGTGATCTGTTCAAGAGGTGTTATGTGGATGGTATCTGAATACTGATCAAGTTGAGGCAGGAAACGGCTATGCAGCTCTTCAGTTTGGAGAATGTGTGAAATGGGCCTCTTTTAAGAGCTTCCAGGTCACCCAGGGGGGCAGCTGGAATATTTAGTTGCCTCCAGTTTTAGAAGAAAGGTGAACTTGTTCAGCTGCAATTTAGGATTCAGGTACTGGATTCCTGCTTTGTGCAAACTGTTCTTTGATCTCAATGGCGATTGGCCCAGTAATGTTTCCTTCAGGGTTTAGCACAATGAGAAACTGAGGTACCAGATACTGCTTTAATTGCCTAAGGTCACATGAGGCAATGGGGGAAACACACATACAAAAGTGACCTAACTCCAAGCCTCATGTCCAAAGTGTGGGATGACGCTGCTGCCCTTAATGGGATCTTTGTTTGAGTGATGAAATGTAGCACCCCAAGAAAAGGTAAGAAGACATTAAGAACACAGATTTCCTTTGCACTTAAAACTCAGAATGTTGCTTTTCATTCATAGTGGTGCAAATATGAAGAGTGGTGAGAAACCAGGGAGAACAGGGACCATAGAGCTGGAGCAAGCCTGTGGGTATACATGGGGAAGAGAAACAGAAATTATGCTGTATGAGGCATTGGAGGCCTTCCAAATATTTTTATTCATTATTACTATTTTTATGTGAAAGGGAAAAACCTTCCAGGCCTGGCTGGTTTGCCTCAGGCAGGGATTTTGGCCATTTCTAGTCCAAATCCATGTTTGAGTGTGTGTATGTGTGCAGGGTGCTTGCATAAAGCCCAGAATGTGCAGCTTTTATCTGCTACTGCTCACATCTGCTTATTCCACCCTCCCTGGTCAGTGCAACAAGCATTTCATTTAACCATATGACCTTCAAATTCCAAAGTTACTAGTGTTTTTAGAAGAGAATTCATTGGATAGAACTTTTTTATTGAAACACGTGTAAAAATACCAAACTAAGTGATTAAAGAACATTTTAAAACTGTTTTTTTTTTTTTTTAAATAAAAATATGAAAACTCCTTTTATTACATCAGCTAGGGAAAAAGTGCTGATTAAAAAAAAAGTTAACATTTCATTTGAGGTTACGATACTTAGAAGAAAGCAAGAATAAATGATTCTGTGACATATTCAAAAAAATTAAATTTAACACAAAATGTTATTGAGACTTTTTCAGACCTGCCCAAAGTGTGGTTTGATAGCCACTGTGTGTTGACACATTATTTACTGAGATCTTTCAAATCAAAAAAAATATAAAAAAATCTTATCTTTCAAAAAAAATTTGATCCCGTATATAAGTTGATTGAATTTTTCATTTGTTGAATGTTCCTTGCTTACTGATTTTTGACTTCTTATGCTCTAACTGTAAAACTTCAGAGGTACTTAAACTTTACTGATACAGTTCTGTTATCGATCCACAGTAATACATCATCTATATTGTTTTGCAGAAGGGCATGCAATGCTTTTGCAAGAAAAGCAGGTAGATTTTACGTTTTCAGTGGTTTCTCATAAAATGAGGGAGAGAAGGGAATCTCCTTTTGTTAGTCTTGTTTACAAAGCACGAAACAACTGAAGAGGGTTTTACCTAAGCTTGACCTTGACTTTGAGTTTTATTTTATTTTTGTTTTGATGTTAATGTCATGTGGATTTTGATCAACACATATTGCAGCCACTATGTCTAAAATTGTATCTTAAAATGATTGTCACCCTTAGACTACCAGCCTAACAGGTGTAGTGCTTATGTCCCCAGTCTGACTCTGCAAGAGAATAATTGTACTTGGTAAAAAAGCTCCTTGTAATTCTGATTAATACAAAATTCAGATTTTTTGTTGTGTTTTGTTAAATAGAAGTTAAATAGAAGTTGCCTAATTCCACAAAGCATGAGGTGAATGCAACAGAGAAAGAAAACCAAAGGCTGACTTCCTGAAGACCTGAGGTGCTCTGGATGACATGTTCCTCAGATCTGCCCCAGGTGGGAGAGGTGGGTGCTGCAAAGCCGGCTAATATTGGTAATGCAGACTACTTTACTGATTACAATGCATTACGAGGGCTTGCAGCTCCTGCTGTCAACTCTTCTTTGCTCCTGGGTGGGCAAGGACTGGAAGTCAGCTGCAGTTTCAATACCCACCCTGTGGTGAACATAAGTGAGGCAAATGGGGGACCCGTGAGGCCTTGGAAGGCCTGGCTGGTCATGTGCACTTTGGTTCTGCCAGACCATGGGCACAAAAGGGTGGTAGCTATTGCTGTGAATACACATGTGGATATGGCGTGGTAGCTGCTGCTGCGTGCAGGATGTCTTAGAAAGTGTCCACTGCTCTGATCAGACTTCCCATATGGAGAGCAATGGCTCTGGGGTGTCTCAGCAAAGGGACTTGCAGGTGTGAGTAGAGCACAGTGCTGGACACCTGGGGCTGGGGAAGGCAAAATGCTGCCATCTCCCAGGCAGCTTCAGAGCAATACTTTGTGTGATGCTGTGTGGCAAAGCTGTTGACAACAAGTAGGAGTGCACTTCAGGAACTTATTTTCAGTAATTTGAAAAAATACAACTGAATTCCTGCAATGATTTGGGAGTTGTTGTGTGGGCTGTCCATACAAAATAAGTAATATAAGGGTCATAGAATCACAAAATCACAGAATGTTGGGGATTGGAAGGGACGTTGAAAGATCATCTAGTCCAATCTCCCTACCAGAGCAGGAACACTTAGATCACATCTCACAGGAGCGTGTCCAGGTGGGTTTTGAATGTCTCCAGAGAAGGAAACTCCACAACCCCCCTGGGCAGCCTGTTCCAATGCTCTGTCACGCTCACCATGAAAAACTTTCGTCTCAAATTGCTTTGGAGCAATTACTATTTCTGAGGTAGTTCTGAAGAAGAAAAATTTGTTAAAAGATGGTACCATATTTTCTAAATGATATAATGGGCATCCACACTTTACTGTTTGGCATGTCAAATCATACTACATAATAAAAATACCAGAACTCAAGGTATTCTAATAACATAATCTACTAATATTTTCTTAAGGATAGCAAACAAAACTTAGGGTTGTTTCCTATACCATCTGTGAAAACTTTTTTTTTTAACAGAAAGTAAATGTCTAAATTTTATAAACATTAAGCAGAAGAAAAAGCATGTGCCAGACAGTGAGTATTTGATTGTGGTATTCCAAATAATATCAGTACCACCTGAAATTTTCTTCGTTACTCATTTGTTATTATCTGTTTCAGTGCTGGAGATGGCATTCATGATATTTTTTTTCATTTGTCAGCAATTCCATTACACCTCTACTGTCCATACTGTGTGATGATGCTTTTCCTCATGTCACATTGCTGTTTCCTGGATGCGGCATCCAGCTTTTGCTAATCTACAGGCTGTTTTCTCCGTGTGAAACAAGATTGGCAAGGAACAAAATGCTCTACAGGGATCACTTGTTTGTGTGTAGGAATGAAAATTCACATTACTTCCTTCAGTCCTGGTGGATTTTATCGCAAATCCACCTCCTACCAGTAGCATTTTCTGTTGTTCAGTTGTGTACATGAGAAGGCCCTTCGTGCTTTTCCTAGCGCATCTCAAACTTTGGAAGGAGTGAAGGTGAGTTTGGGGACCAAATCCCATGTTCATCAAAGACCTTAAAACTAAATAATTCTGAGGGCTGCAGGGAGCTCTGGGTTCCCAGGGGGCCAGGAGTGGCAGGGTTCCCTGTGGTGGCAGGTCAAGGCCTGGAAGCCGGGGCCTGTGCCACAGCCAAAGCCAGGACCAGATCAGGCCAGGCTTACCAGTGACACCTCCCTGTGGGAGGGACAGATGGAGGCCAGGCCTGGACAGAAGTCCTCTTCCTATAATGGCCTCTAATGCACTTTTCTCTGCAGCAGCTCACAAATAAGGACCAGATTTAATAAGAGAAAATACATATGTGTGGCTTTTATTTTTGTGTTTTTATTATCTTTTATTTATTTATTTATTTATTTATTTGCTTTGATGAAACACAAGGAGAGATCCCTTGGATTTAGTCTTATGAATTAATTTTCTGGGTCTTCTATAGTGTTTCTAACTGAAGGGCCTGGAGTGCAATACCCAGATGGAGTCCTCCATATACACAGGGCAAATGAAAATTGATTATGACGGGTAGTTAGATGATTTTTACTGTCTTTACTTTTTCCTGAAGTTTGCAAACCAGACAAGCCTTAAAACATTTAGGGAAGGGCTGATTTGTGAAGCAGATAGCTCAAGGCCTAGTGGTGTGATTAGCTACATGTTTTGTATGAAAACAAAGTATATCATATGTAAAGAGAGCCTGGAATAAATTATCCCAAATTCATCAGTAACTTTGGTGGACGATCTGTCCTGCTGAATGTTTCCACATCTTCTGGGGAGTCTTTTAAGCTGCATAGTTATGGAAACTTAAGACAGTGTTGCAAAATTGTACATGGCTATTTATCCAACAGTGGTATTATTTTTAATAGCAGAGTAAATTACGAGAAGTTATTGGGTTCTCCAAATGCAAAATATCATCATCATGAGAAAGGCAGGAGGCACAGCATTTGTGCTTTGCTCATCACAGCTAAATAAGCAGGAGCTAAGGTGCTGTTAGCTAACTTAAATTTGATTTTAACCTAAACTGTGACCAATGAACTGCTTAGGTCTTCTTATAGAGGGGTTTTTTGGAAGGAAGAGAAATTTCTTTCTCTCTCTCTCAAAACCCTACTGCCAGCCATCTGTTGATAATTATTGTCCAGTCTCTGCTGAGAATTTGTGATATTTAATATTTCCTCACCACTTGAACAAATAAGTGATAATAACTGCAAGGTACTCGGCCACAGGAGTAGAAAGGCGTATAACATAAAAGATTCAGTGTAAACCTTTGTTTTTGAAAACAACACAGTCTTCTATCTGTGATTAAAATAAAACTGAGTTCTTGAGGACTTGGAAAATAGATGCCATGGGTTGCACAGGTAAAAAACACAAAAAACTCTGGAAATAAACACAAACAAACAATTAGCAGAAAGCTTAAAAATTATCCACTCCTGTATATGTTTCTTATTATCCCTTCTCATATAAAATGTTGCACAATCTATTTATTTGTGTGTTGAATATTTAGGGCAGGTAAGCAGAAGACATCTTCTTTACAAAGTTTATTTTTATATATTGTCAACAGTTTTATAGTTACATTGAGCCCCACATGGTAGGAGTGATGGAGAGCAGAGTTCATTATATCTGCTTTTAAGAACTGTCTATGAACGTGTACAAGAAGCTGTCTGTAATTGCTTTTCTTTCTTTTTTCTTCAATTATATTAATAATAGATGCTAATAAACTACATCTCAGCAGATCTGATCTATTAGAATGCATGTTTTATGATTTTTTTTCTTTTGTTTTGATTTTCTTCAGAAGGTTCATTGGCTACAAACCCAAGTGCCCCCAGCTCAAAGCTAAAGAGGTTTGTAGGAAGTCTCAGCTGCAGCCACCTCCATCTGTAAGATAGTTTCTTGAGCAGCTGCTCTGGAGCCTTTTTCTGTTCGCACTCACCTCCTTCGCCTGTTTGCAGGCTGATCTCCATGACCCCATGGATAAATGGCAGACTGGAAAAAAAAAAATGCAGGAATGCTGATTTTTAATCCTTAGTTGAGTATGCATTTCATATAGTTGCCAGGTGCTAGTACTAAACCCCTTCTCCCCAATAAAACTTGAAATTTTATGGGTGTTTCATTATCAAATAGAAAATAAAACCACTGAACAGGAAATAGTAATTCTTAAAGGTTCATGCAAAATCAATTATATTATCCCCTGATAATGAAAAAGGAACTACAGGTCCATGATGCAGGCTGAATTTCTTAACAAATACAAAAGATACAGCACTTCTTTTAAAGAAATTTATTAACTAATGTGATTTTTATAAGTTGTTTATGTCACTGAACATTCACTTCCCATTTGTAAATCTTTTTCTCATTGCTTTAAAAAGATGTACAAATACAAAAAAGCAACCAAAACCCTGAGGCTACCTTTTGGCCATAGACTGGGTCATTTTTTCTATATCTGTTTTTCTTGATTGTTCCAAAGGAGGAAAAAGTGAAAGGTGTCTGGGACATTATGAAAAACTTTGCAATAAAATAAGTAGGAATAAAACAGGGAGATGGCCTGATCACGGGAGGCTAGTTTTAGTCCATGCTACCTTTTCATTTTTTCTGTTGGAATGTAACAAATATTAACTGCTACTGCTCTGCTGTACTTCATTACATAAATATTTGTGTAAATTCACACTGTGAATATATGAAGTGCTTTGATGGGCAAAGAGGAGAGTTTCCCCATGTGCTGTTTTCTTCTTTAAATGAAGCAGCGGCACTGTATGTACTGACCGAACTTTCACACTCATGCTGTTCCACATCAGCTTGAGTTCTCAGTTCTATTTTTTTCCCTCTTCATAGCTGGTTTACTTACCAAAAACAGTCTGTTGCAAAACAGCAGTTCGCAAGTAAGTCTTCCAAGCCAGCAATATGATATTTCAACTATTCCTTTTGAAATAAACTGCTGATCTGGAGGCCTTTCTATACCCCACATCCTTTATAAGAGCAATTAATACACTATGTTAAATGCCAAGAAAACTGTACTCTTTCCGGCCTGTGGTATCTCTAAGCCCTCAAAGAAGAAAGCATTTGGATCTGGGGGAATTTTAAGTATTCTACTATTCTCTGGTTCTATTAATGAGAGGGTTTAATTTTAATTTTAATTTTTATTTTTTTCTGTTTGTGTCTGTTTTGCAGACTTGTTAGTGGCACTATGCATGCAGAAATCAATGGGGAATTTTGTATTAAAGAAAGTATTTGATTATAGTTGCACATATACTGAATCTGTCCCTATCCCTCTGCTCCTACAATAATCTTAGTAAATCTTAGTTATCAATAAAAAAAAAAAAACTTTCATTTGTTGTATAAACATTGTTGTAACTATGGTAGTTAAGGATGTTAGAGAAGTATGGCACATAGAAGGAGGAAATATTGGCATAATAAAAGGTGTTACCTTCTCTTGCAAGCCTTGCTTCTTTATTATGTAAGTTGACAGACCCAGAAACTTTCATTAGATCACTTTTATGTGGTGCTGATTCCAGTTCCTCTTGCAAATCAAAAAATGAATTATGAATCTTGAATAAATACAGGTTTCCCTCATTTAAAAAATAAATAAATAAAAAATATAGATCTATACTACTTTTATAGTATTATTATCTTTCACTTGGCATTAAACCAGCTGAGTTAGTCAGTATGAAGAAGTACTTAAGGGATTTAACCTTGTTTTCTGCTAATATATTTTGTTTCAGCGGTTCATAGTTTTCAAATTTGTTCACTCATTGGAGTAGTTTTAGGAAGTGCATCAGTAATGTCCTACTAGGTGTCTCCCAGATGTACAGCCTAATCTTTATGCATGAAAAGAGTTTTGAAGAAATTGTTATAGTAATGTATATTTTAAAACTGAGAGGGTAGAAATAGGAGGTCTTTGTTTTCTAATTTTTTTTTCCCCATGTCCAAAATCCCGTATACTGCAAAGCACTGTGATATGGAATGGAGCTATTGATGTCTAGATTTTAAAATAGTTTAAGAATGAAAACAGTTGGGATTTTTCCTGACTATGAAGATATGAGTCAGATCTAATGGCTACCTGCCAGACTATTGGAGTTATTAGTGTATTTTGAACATTTGTTGTGACTTTCCAAAAAAATTGAAAATTTTGAAGTGGTGATTGACAAAAATTACAGTCAGATCTAGATAGCAGCAAACAATTTTTTTTTGTTTTTTAAGCCTTTGGTTAAAATAAAACAAATCAAAAGTTTTGATGCAAATTACCTGTATAGAATACTTTAATATATATCTCTAATAGTCTGTGTCTCTGCTGCACAGTAGCTGGCATTGCCAGGTTCTGTGGTTGTTACAGACCTAGATTCCAGTATTTACTGGAATGTATCTGGATCTTCTCAGTATTAAGGGCTCATAGAATTCAGTCCTCAAGTTTGGGCTAATTGTATTTAGTTTCCAATACATTAAACCTCTTTCTCCCCCCCCTAAAGATTTTTAGGCCTCACTGGCAGATGTCTATACTGTGAAATCTAGAACGCTTCCACCTCTTGGTGAGTGAATTCTGTCCCGTTCCTTAAAAAACTGGACAACTTCAACTCTTGACTTCATGGAAAGGAAGCTCAAGAAGAGTGGCCAACAGGGGTCACTAATGTGGTCAAGCAGAGGAACAGAATGTAGAACATGCTGTGGGAGAAATGTTATACCAGTTCAACATTACTATAGTTCATGTGGGCATGTGTGGAAAAGTGGTCCTGTAATAGCTCTCACATCATCCAATAGTTTTATGTGGTGAGTTGACCCCAGCCAGCAGCCAAGTACCCACACAGCCACTCACTTACTCCCCACCCCCTTGTGAGATGCATGTGAGAATGGGAAGAACAGAAATGAGAAAACTTATGAGCTGAGATAAAGACAGTTTAATAAGAGAAGGAAAAATGAAAACAAACAGCAAACAGAAACAAACAAAAACCCCAAAAAACAAATGACTCAAATGCAGTCTCTCACTTCCTCCCATACACAGACTAGTGGCCAACCAGTCTCTGAACAAAGGCTACCTTGGAAGACAAAATCTTCCACCTTTTCTTCTGCTGCCACACTTTTATTGCTGAGCATGGCATTATACAGTATGGACTATCCCTTTGGTCCATTCAGATCAGAATACCCAGCTGTTTTTGCTCTCAGTCTCTTGTGTACCCTCAGCATACTTTTTGGGTGGGGGATGGAGGGAGTAGGGAAAAGAGAAAGCCTTGGTGCTGTTCAAGCACTGGTCAGCAATAGCCAAAATGCTGGTGTGTTATCAACACTTTTTAGTTACAAAGCCAAAACATAGCACTGTCCAGGTTTCTATGAAGAAAGTTAATGTTATCCCAGCTAGACCTAGTGCAATTGACCTGGAATTTGGACACCAGCTGAGGTAGGTATGTCAGATTGCCCCGTTCTGAGCTACCAGGGAATACTGGAGACACTGTGAAGATGGATTTAGGTTTGCAAAATTCAGTATAGCATAAGAAAAACTCCTGGGATATATTTGAGGAAACTAATATTCTGTACTTTGAGCTAAGTTTGAAAAGTGGGTAGCAAAGAAAAAAAAAGATTAAATACATTTTTGAATTGTTGCTCATTGAATCTAGCATCCAAATGTGTACTTAAGGAATTTTAGGTTTTCTGAAAAAAAGGAGTATTCAATTAAATAAGTAGGTGGCAATGAAAACATTATATAATCAACTTAATTCTGTTTTCTAACTTCGGTGTTCAATATTGAAGGCTTTCCAGTATTATTTCAGGTAGTTACATAGAAATTATGTTTATAAAGCATTTTGAAAGGCTTGAGTTAAATTCATGGTTCTAGAATGAAAATTATGTTTCCATAGCAGGAGATAATCATGCAAATGTATATTTAGATGTCAAGAAAAATATGATTAAATAGTGCAACCTTAGAGTCTTAGGAGAAATATTAATACTTTTGAACATCCTGCTACAAAGACAACTAGTGTTCTTTTCAGCAGGAAAGATATTAGGGAATAATTCCAAAATTTTACATAGCTTCTCACTTTTGGATGATAGAGTATGTCAACTCCTAATACAACTGGTAGTCTTTTTGAGACTAATTGGGGGTGATTATCTGCCTGTATCATAGCATGAGCAAATGCCTGTAAATGCCATATATGCCTCTAAAATTAAAAGATGAGAAGGGTTATTTTAATGTATGTTCTCAGTTTCTCATTCTAGTTAGAGGGAAAATTTAAAAAAAAAAAAACATAAAATGAGTGACTCAAGAATCAATCTAGTATAGAGTGTA